>NW_022144712.1:0-64089 GCF_007565055.1 Rhinopithecus roxellana
ACATAATAGATATAATAGATACAGGTATAAAATATAGACATAAAAGATATAATTGATATAGGTATTAAATGTACACATAATATATATAATAGATATAGACATAATAGATATAATAGATATAGGTATAAAATATAGACAAAATAGATATAATAGATATATGTATAAAATATAGACATAATAGACATCGGTATAAAATATAGTCATAATAGGTATAATAGACGTATAAAATATAGACATAATAGATACAATAGATTGAGGTATAAAATATAGACATAATAGATATAATAGATATAATGGATAGAGGTATAAAATATAGACATAATAGATATAATAGAGGTATAAAATATAGACATAATAGATGTATTAGATATAGGTATAAAATATAGACATAATAGATAGAGGTATCAAATATAGACATAATAGATATAATAGATATAGGTACAAAATATAGATAATAGATATAAAAGATATACGCATAAAATATAGACATAGTAGATATTGAAGATATTGACATAATAAATATAATAGATAAAGGTATAAAGCATAGATATAATAGATATAGGTATAAAATATAGCCACAATAGTTATAGGTGTAAAATATAGACTAAACGATTTAATAGATATAGGTATAAAATATAGACATAATAGATATAATAGATATAGGTATAAAATATAGACATAATAGAAATAAAAGATATAGGTATAGAATATAGACATAATAGATCCAGGTATGAAATACAGACATAACAGTTAAAATATATATCGGTATAAAATACAGACATAATAGATATAAAACATATAGGTATAAAATATAGACATAGTACATATAATAGAGTTATAAAATATAGACATAATAGATATAATAGACGTATAAATTATAGACATATTAGATATAATAGATATAGGTATAAAATATAGACGTAATAGATATAATAGATAGAGGTATAAAATATAGACATAAGAGATATAATAGATATAATGGATAGAGGTATGAAATATAGACAAAATAGATATAATAGAGGAATAAAATATAGACATAATAGATGTAATAGATATAGGTATAAAATATAGACATAATAGATATAATAAATATAGGTATAAAATACAGACATAATAGATATAGGAGTAAAATACAGACATAATAGATATAATAGATACAGGTATGAAATATAGACCTAATAGTTATAATAGATATAGGTATAAAATATACACAAAATTGATATAATAGATATTCGTAAAACTTACACATAATGTATATAATAGATATAGGTATAAAATATAGACATAATAGTTATGACAGATATAGGTATAAAATATACACATAATATATATAATAGATATAGACATAAAAGATATAATACATATAGGTATAAAATATAGACATAATAGATATAAGAGATATAGACATAATAAATATAATAGGTACTGGAATAAAATATAGACATAATAGATTTAACAGATATAGTTAAAATATAGATATAATGGATACAATAGATATAGGTATAAAATATAGATATAATAGATATAGATATAGGTATAAAATATAGATATAAATGATATAATAGATATAGGTATGAAATATGGATATAATTGATATAATAGATATACATATTAAATGAAGATATAATCGATATAGGTATAAAATGCAGATATAATGGATGTAATAGATATAGGTATAAAATATAAACATAATAGATATACAGGATATAGGTATTAAATACAGACATAATAGATATAATTGATATAGGCATAAAGTATAGACATAATAGATATAATAGATATAGGTATGAAATATAGACATAATGGATACAGGTATAAAATATAGACAGAATAGATATAACAGATATAGTTATAAAATATAGATATCATAGTTATAATAGATATAGGTATAAAATAAATACATAATAGATATAGGTATAAAATATAGACATAATAGATATACTAGATATGGGTATAAAATATAGATATAAAAGATAGAATAGATATAGGTATGAAATATGGATATAATTGATATAATAGATGTAGGTATAAAATGTAGATATAATAGATATAGGTATAAAATATGGACAGAATATATATAGGTATAAAATATAGACATAATAGATATAATAGATATAGGTGTAAAATATAGACATTATAGTTAAAATATATATAGATATAAAACAGTCATAATAGATATAATATATACAGGAATAAAATATATATATAATAGATATAGGTATAAAATATAGATATATATAATAGATATACGTATAAAAAATTGATATAATAGATACAGGTATTAAATATAGACAGTAGATATAGCAGATATAGGTATAAAATATAGATATAATACATATATGTATAAAATACAGTTATAATAGACATAGGTATAAAATATAGATATTATAGATATAATACATATAGGTATACAATATAGACATAATAGATATAATAGATATAGGTATAAACTATAGACATAGTAGATATAATGGATACAGGTGTCAAATATAGATATAATAGATATAGGTATAAAATACAGATATAGTGGATATAATAAATATAGGTATGAAAAATAGACATAGTAGATATAATGGACATAGGTATAAAATATAGACATAATAGATATAATAGATATAGGTATGAAATACAGATATAATCGATATACTAGATATAGTTATAACATATACACATAGTAGATATAACAAATATAGGTATAAATGTATGGACAAAATAGATATAATAGATATAGGTATAAAATGTAGACATAATAGTTATAGGTATAAAATATAGACATGATAGGTATTTGTATACAATATAGACATAATGGATATAACAAATATACGTATAAAATATAGACATAATAGATATAGGTATAAAATATAGACAGAAAAGATATAATATATATAGGTATAAAATATAGACATAATAGACATAATAGATATAGGTATAAAATATAGACGTAATAGATAGATATAGGTATAAAATATAGACATCATAGACATAATAGATATAGGTATAAAATATACACATAATAGACATAATAGATATAGGTATAATATACACACATAATAGATATAATAGATGTAGGTATAAAACATAGACATAATAGATATAATAGATATAGTTCTAAATTATAGACATAATAGGTATAATAGATATAGCTATAAAATATAGACATAATTGATATAATGGAGGTATAAAATGTAGACATAATAGATATAATAGATATAGGTATAAAATGTAGGCATAATAGATATAGTAGATATAGGTATAAAATATAGACATAATAGATACAATAGATATAGGTATAACTTACAGACATAATAGATATAATAGATATAGGTAGAAAATATAGACATAATAGATATAATACATACAGGTATAAAATATACATATAATAGATATAATAGATATACGTATAAAATGCACATATAATAGATATAGGTACAAAATATAGATATATTAGTTATAGACATAGGTATAAAATATAGATATAATATATATAGTTATAAAATTTTAATATTATAGGTATAATAGATATAGGTATAAAATATAGATATAAGAGATATAGGTATAAAATATAGTTAAAAGAGATAGAGGTATAAAATATAGATATAATATATATGATAGATACAGGTATAAAATATAGACATAATAGTTACAACAGTTATAGTTATAAAATATAGACATGAGTTATAATAGATATAGGAATAAAATATAGACATAATAGATATAATAGATATAGGTATAAAATATAGACATAATAGATATAATAGACATAGGTATAAAATATAGACATAATAGATATAATAGATATACGTATAAAATATAGACATAATAGATATAGGTATAAAATATAGACTTAATAAATATAATAGATATACGTATAAAATACAGACACAATAGATATAATACACATAGGTAAAAAATATAAACAGAAGAGATAAAATAGACATAGGTATAAAATATAGACAAGATAGATATAATAGATACAGGTGTAAAATATAGATATAATAGATATAGGTATAAAATATAGGCATATAGATATAATAGATATACGTATAAAATACAGATATAATAGATATAGATATAAAATATAGATATTATAGATACAGGAAAAAAATATAAATATAATGGATATAATTATAAAATATAAATATAATAGACATAAAAGATATAGGTATAAAATACAGACATAATAGATATAATAGATATACGTATGAAATATAGACAAAATGGATACAGGTATAAAATATAGACAGAATAGATATAACAGATATAGTTATAAAATATAGACATAATAGTTGTAATAGATATAGGTATAAAATAAAGACATAAGAGATATAGGCATAAAATATAGACATAATAGATATAATATATATAGGTGTAAAATATAGGCATAAGAGATACAATAGATAAAGGTATAAAATATAGACATAATAGATATAATAGATATAGACATAATAGATATCATAGGTACTGGAATAAAACATAGACATAATAGATATAACAGATATAGTTAAAATACAGATATAATAGATATAGATATAGGTATAAAATATAGATATAATAGATACAAGTATAGGTAGAAAATATAGATATAAAAGATATAATAGATATAGGTATCAAATATGGATATAATTGTTATAATATATATAGGTATAAAATGTAGATATCATAGATATAGGTATAAAATAGAGATAAAATGGATATAACAGATATAGTTATAAAATATAGACATAATAGATATAATGGATATAGGTATAAAATATAGACATATTAGATATAATTGATATAGGTATAAAATACAGACATAATAGATATAATAGATATAGGTATACAATATAGACATAAAAAATATACTTATAAAATATAGACATAACATATATAATAGATATAGGTATAAAAAATAGACATAATATATACAGGTATAAATTATGGACCTAATATATACGATAGATATAGGTATAAAATATAGACATAATAGATATAATAGTTATACATATAAAATATAGATATAATAGATATAGATATAAAATATAGATATAATAGATATAATAGTTATAGGTATAAACTATAGACATAATAGATATAATAGATATAGGAATAAAATATAGACATAATATATATAATAGATATACGTATAAAATATAGACAGAATAGATATTATATAGGTATAAAATATGTACAGTATACATATAGGTATAAAATATAGACATAATAGATATGATATATATAGGTATACAATATAGACATAATAGATATGATAGATATGGGTAAAAAATGTAGACATAATAGATATAATAGATATAGGAATAAAATATAGACATAATAGATATAGGTAAAAAACATTGACATAATAGATATAATAGATATAGGTATAAAACATAGACATAATACATACAATAGATATAGGTATAAAATACAGACATAATAGATATAATAGATATAGGTATAAAATATAAACATAATAGATATCATAGGTATTGGTATAAAATATAGACATAATAGATGTAGGTATAAAATACAGACACAATAGATATAATATATATAGATATAAAATATAGGCATATTAGGTATAGGTATAAAATATAGACATAACAGATATAACAGATATAGTTATAAAATATAGACATAATAGTTATAAAAGATATAGGTATAAAATACAGACAAAAAAGATATAGGCATTAAATATAGACATAATAGATATAGGAGATATGGGTATAAAATATAGACATAGTAGATATAGTAGATATAGGTATAAAATTTAGACATAACAGATATAACAGATATATTATAAAATATAGACATAATTGTTATAATAGATATAGGTATAAAATACAGACAAAAAAGATATAGGCATAAAATATAGACATAATAGATATAATAGATATAGATATAAAATATAAACATAATACATATAATAGATATAGGTATAAAATATAGACATAATAGATATAATATATATAGGTATAAAATAGAGACATAATAGATTTGATAGATATAGGTGTAAAATATAGACATAATAGATATAATACACATAGGTATAATTTATAGGCATAATAGATATAATAGATATACGTATAAAATATACATAATAGATATAATAGATAAAGGTATGAAATATAGATATAATAGATAAAGGTATAAAATATACATATAATAGAAAAAATAGATATATATATAAAATATAGATATAGTTGATATAGGCAGAAAACATAGATATAATAGATATAATAGATACAGGTATAAAATATAGATATAATAGACATAATTATAAAATATAAATATAATAGATATAATAGATAGAGGTATAAAATATAGATATAAGAAATATAGGTATAAAATGCAGTTATAATAGATATATATAAAATACAGATATAATAGATAGAGGTATAAAATATAGACATAATAGACATAATACATATAGGTATAAAAGGTAGACATAATAGATATAATAGATATAGGTATACAATATAGACATAATAGATGTATGAGATATAGGTATAAAATATAGACATAATAGATATAATAGATATAGGTATAAAATATAGACATAATAGATATAATAGATATAGGTATTAAATATAGACATAATAGACATAATAGATATTGGTATAAAATATAGACATAATAGATATAATATAGGTATAAAATATAGACATAATAGATATAGGTATAATATATAGATATAATATATACAATAGATATAGGTATGAAATATAGATATAATAGATATAGGTATAATATATAGACATAATAGATATAATAGATATAGGTATAAAATATAGACCTAATAGATATAAAAAATGTAGATATAAAATATAGACATAATAGATAAAGGTATAAAATATAGACATTATGAGTATAGGTATACAATACAGACATAATGGATATAATTAATATA
Source organism: Rhinopithecus roxellana (assembly GCF_007565055.1). Taxonomy (NCBI): domain Eukaryota; kingdom Metazoa; phylum Chordata; class Mammalia; order Primates; family Cercopithecidae; genus Rhinopithecus; species Rhinopithecus roxellana. The sequence goes on from NW_022144712.1 coordinate 6,890, forward strand.
GGTATAAAATATAGACATTTTAGATATAGGGATAAAATATAGACATAACAGATACAATATGAAGAGGAATAAAATATACACCTAATAGACATAGTAGATATAGGTATAAAGTATAGACATAATAGATATAATAGATATCGATATAAAATATAGACATAATAGATATAATAGATATAGGTAAAAAATGTAGACATAATAGATATAATCAACATAGGTATAAAATATAGACATAGTAGATATAATAGATATAGGTATAAAATATAGACATAACAGATATAACAGATATAGTTATAAAACATAGACATAATAGTTATATTAGATATAGGTATAAAATACAGACAAAAAATATAGGCATAAAATATAGACGTAATAGATATAATAGATATAAGTGTAAAATATAGACATAGTAGATAAAATAGATATAGGTATAAAATGTAGACAAAAGATACAATAGATACAGATATAAAATATAGACATAATAGATATAATAGATATAGGTATAAAATATAGACATAAGAGATATAATATGTATATGTTTAAAATAGAGACCTAATAGATTTGATAGATATAGGTAAAAAATATAGACATAATAGATATAATAGACACAGGTATAAAATATAGACATAATAGATATAATATATATAGGTATAAAATATAGACATAATAGATATATTAGATAAAGGTATGAAATATACATATAATAGACATAATTATAAAATATAAATATAATAGATATAATAGATACAGGTATAAAATATAGATGTAAGAAATACAGGTATAAAATATAGTTATAATGGATATATATATAAAATGTAGATATTATGGATATAATAGATAGAGGTAAATAATATAGATATAATATACATAATTATAAAATATAAATATAATAGATATAATAGATACAGGTATAAAACATAGATATAAGAAATATAGGTAAGATGGCCGAATAGGAACAACTCCAGTCTCCAACTCCCAGCGCGAGCGACACAGAAGACCGGTGATTTCTGCATTTTCAACTGAGGTACTGGGGTCATCTCACTAGGGAGTGCCGGACAATCGGTGCTGGTCAGCTGCTGCAGCCTGACCAGCGAGAGCTGAAGCAGGGCGAGGCATCGCCTCACCTGGAAGCGCAAGGGGGAAGGGGATCCGTTTTCCTAGCCAGGGGAACTGAGACACACAACACCTGGAAAATCGGGTAACTCCCACCCCAATACTGCGCTGTAAGCATACAGGCATTCCAGGAGAATATATCCCACACCTGGCCGGGAGGGTCCCACGCCCACGAAGCCTCCCTCACTGCTAACACAGCAGTCTGCCGCGATCTATCCGCAAGGCAGCAGCGAGGCTGGGGGAGGGGCGCCCGCCATTGCTGAGGCTTAAGTAGGTAAACAAAGCCGCTGGGAAGCTCGAACTGGGTGGAGCTCACAGCAGCTCAAGGAAGCCTGCCTGTCTCTGTAGTCTCCACCTCTGGGGACAGCGCACAGCTGAAGACCAACAGGGGAAGTAGCGGGAGCCGGTGCAGACGCGAACGACTCTGTCTGACAGCTTTGGGGAGAGCCGCGGATCTCCCAACGCGGAGGTTGAGATCTGAGAACGGACAGACTGCCTGCTCAGGTGTGTCCCTGACCCCTGAGTAGCCTAGCTGGGAGAAATCCCCCACTAGGGGCAGTCTGACACCCCACACCTCACAGGGTGGAGTACACCCCTGAGAGGACACTTCCAAAGGAAGAATCAGACAGGTACACTCGCTGTTCAGCAATATTCTATCTTCGGCAACCTCTGCTGCTGATACCCAGGCAAACAGGGTCTGGAGTGGACCTCAAGCAATCTCCAACAGACCAACAGACAGTCCTTCTGACTGTCAGAAGGAAAACTATCAAACAGGAAGGACACCTATACCAAAACCCCATCAGTTCGTCACCACCATCAAAGACCAGAGACAGATAAAACCACAAAGATGGGGAAGAAGCAGGGCAGAAAAGCTGGAAATTCAAAAAATAAGAGCGCATCTCCCCCTGCAAAGGAGCGCAGCCCATCACCAGCAACGGATCAAAGCTGGTCAGAGAATGACTTGGACGAGAGGAGAGAAGAAGGCTTCAGTCCATCAAACTTATCAGAGCTAAAGGAGGAATTACGTACCCAGCGCAAAGAAACTAAAAATCTTGAAAAAAGAGTGGAAGAATTGACAGCTAGACTCATTAATGCAGAGAAGATCATAAACGAAATGACAGAGATGAAAACCATGACACGAGAAATACGTGACAAATGCACAAGCTTCAGTAACCGACTCGATCAACTGGAAGAAAGAGTATCAGCGATTGAAGATCAAATGAATGAAATGAAGCGAGAAGAGAAACCAAAAGAAAAGAGAAGAAAAAGAAATGAGCAAAGCCTGCAAGAAGTATGGGATTACGTAAAAAGACCAAATCTACGTCTGATTGGGGTGCCTGAAAGTGAGGGGGAAAATGGAACCAAGTTGGAAAACACTCTTCAGGATATCATCCAGGAGAACTTCCCCAACCTAGTAGGGCAGGCCAACATTCAAATTCAGGAAATACAGAGAACGCCACAAAGATACTCCTCCAGAAGAGCAACTCCAAGACACATAATTGCCAGATTCACCAAAGTTGAAATGAAGGAAAAAATCTTAAGGGCAGCCAGAGAGAAAGGTCGGGTCACCCACAAAGGGAAGCCCATCAGACTAACAGCAGATCTCTCGGCAGAAACTCTACAAGCCAGAAGAGAGTGGGGGCCAATATTCAACATCCTTAAAGAAAAGAATTTTAAACCCAGAATTTCATATCCAGCCAAACTAAGTTTCATAAGTGAAGGAGAAATAAAATCCTTTACAGATAAGCAAATGCTTAGAGATTTTGTCACCACCAGGCCTGCCTTACAAGAGACCCTGAAGGAAGCCCTAAACATGGAAAGGAACAACCGGTACCAGCCATCGCAAAAACTTGGCAAAATGTAAAGACCATCGAGGCTAGGAAGAAACTGCATCAACTAACGAGCAAAATAACCAGTTAATATCATAATGGCAGGATCAAGTTCACACATAACAATATTAACCTTAAATGTTAATGGACTAAATGCTCCAATTAAAAGACACAGACTGGCAAACTGGATAAAGAGTCAAGACCCATCAGTCTGCTGTATTCAGGAGACCCATCTCACATGCAGAGACATACATAGGCTCAAAATAAAGGGATGGAGGAAGATCTACCAAGCAAATGGAGAACAAAAAAAAGCAGGGGTTGCAATCCTAGTCTCTGATAAAACAGACTTTAAACCATCAAAGATCAAAAGAGACAAAGAAGGCCATTACATAATGGTAAAGGGATCAATTCAACAGGAAGAGCTAACTCTCCTAAATATATATGCACCCAATACAGGAGCACCCAGATTCATAAAGCAAGTCCTTAGAGACTTACAAAGAGACTTAGACTCCCATACAATAATAATGGGGGACTTCAACACTCCGCTGTCAACATTAGACAGATCAACGAGATAGAAAGTTAACAAGGATATCCAGGAATTGAACTCATCTCTGCACCAAGCGGACCTAATAGACATCTATAGAACTCTCCACCCCAAATCAACAGAATATACATTCTTCTCAGCACCACATCGCACTTATTCCAAAATTGACCACATAATTGGAAGTAAAGTACTCCTCAGCAAATGTAAAAGAACAGAAATTATAACAAACTGTCTCTCAGACCACAGTGCAATCAAACTAGAACTCAGGACTAAGAAACTCAATCAAAACCGCTCAACTACATGGAAACTGAACAACCTGCTCCTGAATGACTACTGGGTACATAACGAAATGAAAGCGGAAATAAAGATGTTCTTTGAAACCAATGAGAACAAAGATACAACATACCAGAATCTCTGGGACACATTTAAAGCAGTGTGTAGAGGGAAATTTATAGCACTAAATGCCCACAAGAGAAAGCAGGAAAGATCTAAAATTGACACTCTAACATCACAATTAAAAGAACTAGAGAGGCAAGAGCAATCACATTCAAAAGCTAGCAGAAGGCAAGAAATAACTAAGATCAGAGCAGAACTGAAGGAGATAGAGACACAAAAAACCCTCCAAAAAATCAATGAATCCAGGAGTTGGTTTTTTGAAAAGATCAACAAAATTGACAGACCGCTAGCAAGGCTAATAAAGAAAAAAAGAGAGAGGAATCAAATAGATGCAATAAAAAATGATAAAGGGGATATCACCACTGACCCCACAGAAATACAAGCTACCATCAGAGAATACTATAAACGCCTCTACGCAAATCAACTAGAAAATCTAGAAGAAATGGATAATTTCCTGGACACTTACACTCTCCCAAGGCTAAACCAGGAAGAAGTTGAATCCCTGAATAGACCAATAGCAGGCTCTGAAATTGAGGCAACAATTAATAGCCTACCCACCAAAAAAAGTCCAGGACCAGATGGATTCACAGCTGAATTCTACCAGAGGTACAAGGAGGAGCTGGTACCATTCCTTCTGAAACTATTCCAATCAATAGAAAAAGAGGGAATCCTCCCTAACTCATTTTATGAGGCCAACATCATCCTGATACCAAAGCCTGGCAGAGACACAACAAAAAAAGAGAATTTTAGACCAATATCCCTGATGAACATTGATGCAAAAATCCTCAATAAAATACTGGCAAACCGGATTCAGCAGCACATCAAAAAGCTTATCCACCATGATCAAGTGGGCTTCATCCCTGGGATGCAAGGCTGGTTCAACATTCGCAAATCAATAAACGTAATCCAGCATATAAACAGAACCAAAGACAAGAACCACATGATTGTCTCAATAGATGCAGAAAAGGCTTTTGACAAAATTCAACAGCCCTTCATGCTAAAAACGCTCAATAAATTCGGTATTGATGGAACGTACCTCAAAATAATAAGAGCTATTTATGACAAACCCACAGCTAATATCATACTGAATGGGCAAAAACTGGAAAAATTCCCTTTGAAAACTGGCACAAGACAGGGATGCCCTCTCTCACCACTCCTATTCAACATAGTGTTGGAAGTTCTGGCTAGGGCAATCAGGCAAGAGAAAGAAATCAAGGGTATCCAGTTAGGAAAAGAAGAAGTCAAATTGTCCCTGTTTGCAGATGACATGATTGTATATTTAGAAAACCCCATCGTCTCAGCCCAAAATCTCCTTAAGCTGATAAGCAACTTCAGCAAAGTCTCAGGATACAAAATTAATGTGCAAAAATCACAAGCATTCTTATACACCAGCAACAGACAAGCAGAGAGCCAAATCAGGAATGAACTTCCATTCACAATTGCTTCAAAGAGAATAAAATACCTAGGAATCCAGCTTACAAGGGATGTAAAGGACCTGTTCAAGGAGAACTACAAACCACTGCTCAGTGAAATCAAAGAGGACACAAACAAATGGAAGAACATACCATGCTCATGGATAGGAAGAATCAATATCGTGAAAATGGCCATACTCCCCAAGGTTATTTATAGATTCAATGCCATCCCCATCAAGCTACCAATGACTTTCTTCACGGAATTGGAAAAAACTGCTTTAAAGTTCATATGGAACCAAAAAAGAGCCCGCATTGCCAAGACAATCCTAAGTCAAAAGGACAAAGCTGGAGGCGTCACGCTACCTGACTTCAAACTATACTACAAGGCTACAGTAACCAAAAGAGCATGGTACTGGTACCAAAACAGAGATATAGACCAATGGAACAGAACAGAGTCCTCAGAAATAATACCGCACATCTACAGCCATCTGATCTTTGACAAACCTGAGAGAAACAAGAAATGGGGAAAGGATTCCCTATTTAATAAATGGTGCTGGGAAAATTGGCTAGCCATAAGTAGAAAGCTGAAACTGGATCCTTTCCTTACCCCTTATACGAAGATTAATTCAAGATGGATTAGAGACTTAAATGTTAGACCTAATACCATAAAAACCCTAGAAGAAAATCTAGGTAGTACCATTCAGGACATAGGCATGGGCAAGGACTTCATGTCTAAAACACCAAAAGCAACGGCAGCAAAAGCCAAAATTGACAAATGGGATCTAATTAAACTAAAGAGCTTTTGCACAGCAAAAGAAACTACCATCAGAGTGAACAGGCAACCTACAGAATGGGAGAAAATTTTTGCAACCTACTTATCTGACAAAGGGCTAATATCCAGAATCTACAAAGAACTCAAACAAATATACGAGAAAAAAACAAACAACCCCATCAAAAAGTGGGGAAAGGATATGAACAGACATTTCGCAAAAGAAGACATCCATACAGCCAACAGACACATGAAAAAATGCTCATCGTCACTCGCCATCAGAGAAATGCAAATCAAAACCACAATGAGATACCATCTCACACCAGTTAGAATGGCAATCATTAAGAAGTCAGGAAACAACAGGTGTTGGAGAGGATGTGGAGAAATAGGAACACTTTTACACTGTTGGTGGGATTGTAAACTAGTTCAACCATCATGGAAAACAGTATGGCAATTCCTCAAGGATATAGAACTAGATGTACCATATGACCCAGCCATCCCACTACTGGGTATATACCCAAAGGATTATAAATTATTCTACTACAAAGACACATGCACACGTATGTTTATTGCGGCACTATTCACAATAGCGAAGACTTGGAATCAACCCAAATGTCCATCTGTGACAGACTGGATTAAGAAAATGTGGCACATATACACCATGGAATACTATGCAGCCATAAAAAAGGATGAGTTTGCATCCTTTGTAGGGACATGGATGCAGCTGGAAACCATCATTCTTAGCAAACTATCACAAGAAGAGAAAACCAAACACCACATGTTCTCACTCATAGGTGGGAACTGAACAATGAGATCACTTGGACTCGGGAAGGGGAACATCACGCACTGGGGCCTATCATGGGGAGGGGGGAGGGGGGAGGAGGGAGGGATTGCATTGGGGAGTTATACATGATATAAATGATGAATTGATGGGTGCTGACAAGTTGATGGGTGCAGCACACCAACATGGCATAAGTATACATATGTAACAAACCTGCACGTTATGCACATGTACCCTAGAACGTAAAGTATAATTAAAAAAAAAAAAAAAAAAGAAAATGTGGCACATATACACCATGGAATACTATGCAGCCATAAAAAAAGGATGAGTTTGTGTCCTTTGCAGAGACATGGATGAAACTGGAAACCATCATTCTCAGCATACTAACACAGGAACAGAAAACCAAACACCACATGTTCTCATAAGTGGGAGTTGAACAATGAGAACACATGGACAAGGGAGAGAGACATCACACACCGGGGCCTGTCGTTGGGCAGGGAGCTGGGGGAAGGATAGCATTAGGAGAAATACCTAATGCAGATGACGGGGTGATGGGTGCAGCAAATCACCATCACACTTATACACCTATGTAACAACCCTGCGCATGTATAACAGAACTTAAAGTATAATAATAAAAATAAAATATTTAATACAAAAAAATAGACATAAAGATATAATGGATATACGTATAAAATATACACAGAATAGATGTAATAGATATAGGTGTAAAATATAGACATAACAGATATACATAGAAAATATAGACATAATATATATAATGGATATAGATATAAAATATAGACATAATATATAGTTATGAAATATAGACATAAGAGATAAAATAGATATAGGTATAAAATATAGACATCCTATATAGTAATAAAATATAGACATAATAGTTATAATAGATATAGGTATAAAATATAGACATAATAGATAAAGGTATAAAATACAGACATAATAGATATCATATATATAGGTATAAAATATAGACATAATAGACATAATAGAGATAGGTATAAAATATAGACATAATAGATATAATAGATATAGGTATAAAATATAGACATAATAGATATAATAGATATAGGTATAAAATACAGACATAATAGATATAGGTATAAAATATAGACATAACAGATATAATAGATGTAGGTATAAAATATAGACATAATAGATATAATCGATATAGGTATAAAATATAGACATAATAAATATAGGTATAAAATATAGATATAATAGATAAAAACGATATACGTATAAAATATAGATATAATTGATATAGGCATAAAATATAGATATAATAGATATAATAGATATAAGTATAAAATATAGATATAATAGACATAAATATAAAATATAAATATAATAGATATAATAGATACAGGTATGAAATATAGATATAAGAAATATAGGTATAAAATATAGTTATAATAGATATAGGTATAAAATATAGATATAATAGATATAATAGAGGTATGAAATATAGATATAATAGATATAATAGATATAGGTATAAAATATAGACATAATACATATAATAGATATTGGAAGAAAATATAGACAAAATAGATATAGGTATAAAATATAGACATAATAGATACAATAGATATAGTATAAAATATAGAGAGAATAGATATAATAGATATAGGTATAAAATATAGACATAATAGATATGATAGATATAGGTATAAAATATAGACATAAGAGATATGATAGATATAGGTATAAAATATAGACATAATAGATGTAATAGATATAGATATAAAATATAGACATAATAGATATAATAGATATAGGTATAAAACATAGACATAATAGATAAAATAGATACAGGTATAAAATATAGATATAATAGACATAGGTATAAAATATAGATAGGTATAATGGATATGGGTATCAAATATACATATAATAGATATAGGTATAAAATATAGATATAGTGGATATAATAGATATAGGTATAAAATATAGACATAATAGATATAATAGGTGTAGGTATGAAATATAGACATAATAGATATAATAGATAAAGATGTAAAATACAGACATAATAGATACAATAGATATCGGTATAAAATATAGACATAAAAGATAGATAGGGGTATAAAATATAGATATAGATATAGATATGGATATAGATATAGATATAGATATATAGATATAGATATATAGATAAAATATAGATATAGATATAGATATATTTTATAATAGATATAGGTATAATTTATAGACATAATAGATAAAATAGATATAGGTATAAAATATAGACATAATAGATGTAATAGATATAGGTATAAAATATCGATATAGTAGATATAATAGATATACGTATAAAATATAGATATAATAGATATAGGTATAAAATATAGATATAATAGATGTAATAGCTTTAGGCATAAAATATAGGTATAATAGATATAATTATAAAATATAAATATAATAGATATAATAGATAAAGGTATAAAATATAGATATTATATATATCGGTATAAAATATAGTTATAATACATATAGGTATATTTATAGATATAATAGATACAATAGATATAGGTATAAAAAATAGACATAAGAGATATAATAGATATGGGTATCAAATATGGACATAATAGATATAATAGATATAGTTATACAATACAGACATAAAAGATATAATAGATATAGGTATAAAATATAGACATAATAGATATAATAGATATAGGTATACAATACAGACATAATAGATATAATAGATATAGGTATAAAATATACACCTAATAGATATAATAGATATAGGTATAAAATATAGACATAATAGATATAGGTATAAAATATAGACATAATATATATAATAGATATAGGTATGAAATATAGATACAATAGATATAATAGATATAAGTATAATATATAGACATATTAGATATAGATATAAAGTAAAGACATAATATCTGTAATGGATATAGATATAAAATATAGACATAATATATAGTTATAAAATATAGACAAAATAGATATAATAGATAAAGGCATAAAATATAGACAAAATAGATATAATAGATATAGGTATGAAATACAGACATAATAGATATAATAGAAATAGTTATAAAATATAGACATAATAGATATAATAGATATAGGTATAAAACATAGACATAATAGATATAATAGACACAGGTATAAAATATAGATACAATAGATATAGGTATGAAATATAGATATAATAGATATAGGTATACAATATAGATAAAATAGATATAGGTAGAAAATATGGATACAATTGATATAATAGATATAGGTATAAAATATAGATATAATAGGTATAGGTATAAAATATAGATATAATGGATATAATAGTGGTAGGTGTAAAATGTAGACATAATAGATATAAAGGATATAGGTAAAAAATACAGACATAATAGTTATAATTGATATAGGTATAAAATATAGACATAAGAGATATAATAGGTATAAGTATAAAAAATAGACATAATAGATATAGTAGACACAGGTATAAAAAATAGATATAATAGATATAGGTATAAAATATATATATAATAGATATAATAGATGTACGTATAAAAAATAGATATAATAGATACAGTTATAAAATATAGACAATAGATACAATAGACATAGTTATAGAATATAGATATAATAGATATAATTATAAAACATAAATATAATAGATATAATAGATATAGGTATAAAATATAGATTAAATATATAAAGGTATAAAATATAGTTATAATAGTTGTAGGTATAAAATATAGATATAATAGATATAATAGATATAGCTATAAAATATAGACATAATAGATATAATAGATACATGTATAAAATATAGATATAGATATAATGGATATAGGTATCAATTACAGATATAATAGATATCGGTATAAAATATAGATATAGTGGATAAAATATATATAGGTATAAAATATAGACATAATAGATATAGGAATAAAATATAGACATAAGAGATATAATAGATAAAGATATAAAATATATTCATAATAGATATAATAGATATTGGTATAAAATATCGACATAATAGATATAGGTATAAAATATAGACATAATAGATATAATAGATATAGGTATAAAATATAGACAAAAGAGGTATAATAGATATAGGTATAAAATACAGACATAATAGATATAATCGATATAGGTATAAAATACAGACATAAGAGATATAGGTATAAAATATAAATATAATAGATATAATACATATAGGTAAAAAATATAGACATAAGAGATATAATAGATATAGGTATAAAATATAGACATAATAAATATAATCGATACAGGTATAAAATATAGACATAATATATATAGGTATAAAATAGAGACATAATAGATATAATAGATGTAGTTATAAAATTTAGACGTAATAGATATTATAGATATAGGTATAAAATATAAACATAATAGATATAATAGATATGGGTATAAAATATAGACATAATAGATATAATAGTTATAGGTATGAAATACAGACAAAATACATATAATAGATATAGGTATAAAATATTGACATAATATAAATGATATATATAGGTATAAAATATAGACATAATAGATATGATAGATATAGGTATGAAATATACATATAATAGATATAATAGAGGTAGGTATAAAATATAGACATAATAGATATAATAGATATAGGTATAAAACATAGACATAATAGATATAACAGATAGAGAAATAAATATAGATATAATAGATATAGGTATAAAATATAGATATAATAGATATAATAGATAGACATGATAGATATAATAGATATAGGTATAAAATATAGATATAACAGTTATAATGGATATGGGTATCAAATATACATATAATACATATAGGTATAAAATATAGATATAGTGGATATTATAGATATAGGTATAAAATATAGACATAATAGATATAATAGATATAGGTATAAAATATAGACATAATAGATATAATAGATCAAGATATAAAATATAGACATAATAGATATAATAGATACCGGTATAAAATATAGACATAGAAGATATAATAGATAGGAGTATAAAATATAGATATATTAGATATAGGTATAAAATATCGATATAATAGATATAATAGATATACGTATAAAATATAGATATAATAGATATACGTGTAAAACATAGAAATAATAGATATAATCGATTTATGCATAAAATATAGATATAATAGATGTAATAATAAAATATAAATATAATAGATATAATAGATAAAGGTATAAAATACAGATAGATATCGGTATAAAATATAGTTATAATAGATAAAGGTATGAAATATAGATATAATATGTATAAGAGATATAGGTATCTAATATACACATATTAGATATAATAGATATAGGTATCAAATATAGACATAATAGATATAATAGATATAGGTATAGAATACAGACATATATAGTAGTTATAATAGATATAGGTATAAAATATAGACGTAATAGATACAATACATATAGGTAAAAAATATAGACATAAGAGATATAATAGATATAGGTATAAAATATAGACATAATAAATATAATCGATACAGGTATAAAATATAGACATAATATATATAGGTATAAAATAGAGACATAATAGATATAATAGATGTAGTTATAAAATTTAGACGTAATAGATATTATACATATCGGTATAAAATATAAACGTAATAGATTTAATAGATATGGGTATAAAATATAGACATAATAGATATAATAGTTATAGGTATGAAATACAGACAAAATACATATAATAGATATAGGTATAAAATATTGACATAATATAAATGATATATATAGGTATAAAATATAGACATAATAGATATGATAGATATAGGTATGAAATATACATATAATAGATATAATAGATGTAGGTATAAAATATAGACATAATAGATATAATAGATATAGGTATAAAACATAGACATAATAGATATAACAGATAGAGAAATAAATATAGATATAATAGATATAGGTATAAAATATAGATATAATAGATATAATAGATAGACATGATAGATATAATAGATATAGGTATAAAATATAGATATAACAGTTATAATGGATATGGGTATCAAATATACATATAATACATATAGGTATAAAATATAGATATACTGGATATTATAGATATAGGTATAAAATATAGACATAATAGATATAATAGATATAGGTATAAAATATAGACATAATAGATATAATAGATCAAGATATAAAATATAGACATAATAGATATAATAGATACCGGTATAAAATATAGACATAGAAGATATAATAGATAGGAGTATAAAATACAGATATATTAGATATAGGTATAAAATATCGATATAATAGATATAATAGATATACGTATAAAATATAGATATAATAGATATAGGTGTAAAACATAGAAATAATAGATATAATCGATTTATGTATAAAATATAGACATAATAGATATAATGATAAAATATAAATATAATAGATATAATAGATAAAGGTATAAAATACAGATAGATATCGGTATAAAATATAGTTATAATAGATATAGGTATGAAATATAGATATAATATGTATAAGAGACATAGGTATCTAATATACACATATTAGATATAATAGATATAGGTATCAAATATAGACATAATAGATATAATAGATATAGGTATAGAATACAGACATAATAGATATAATAGATATAGGTATAAAATATAGACATAATAGATATAATAAATATAGGTATAAAATATAGACATAATAGATATAATAGATATCGGTATAGAATACAGACATAATAGATATAATAGATATAGGTATAAATCATAGACATAATAGATATAATTGATATAGGTATAAAATATAGACATAATAGATATAATGGGTACATGTATTAAAAATAGATATAATAGATATAGGTAGAAAATATAGACAAAAGATATAATAGATATAGTTATAAAATACAGATATAACAGATATAATTATAAAAAATATAAATATAATAGATATAATTGATGTAGGTAAAAAATATAGATATAATGGATATAGGTATAAAATATGGTTATAATAGATATAGGTATAAAATATAGATATAACAGATACAATGGATACAGGTATGAAATATAGGCAAAATAGCTATAACAGATATAGTTATAAAATATAGACATAATAGTTATAATCGATATAGGTATAAAATATAGACATAATAGATATAGGTATAATATTTAGACATAATAGATATAATAGGTATAGGTATAAAGTATAGACATAATAGATATAGTCGATATAGGTATAAAATATAGACATAATAGATATAATACATACATGTATAAAATATAGACATAATAGATATAATGGATATTTGTATAAAATATAGACATAATAGATATAGGTATAAAGGTCAGACCTAATAGATATAATAGATATAGGTATTAAATATTGACATAATAGATATAATAGATACAGGTACAAAATATAGATTTAATAGATATAGGTATAAAATATAGATATAATAGAGATAATAGAAATATATGTATAAAAAGTTGATATAATAGATACAGGTATAAAATATAGGCAATAGATATAATAGATATAGATATGAAAAATAGATATAATTGATATAATTATAAAATATAATTATAATAGATATAATAGATATAGGTAAAAAATATAGACATAATGGATATAGGTATAAAATATGGTTATAATAGATATAGGTATAAAATATAGATATAATAGATATAGGTATAAAGTACAGACACAATAGATATAATATATATAGGTATAAAATATAGACATAAGAGGGACAATAGATATAGGTATGAAATATAGACATAATAGGTATAATACATATAGGTATAAAATATAGACATAAGAAATACAATAGATAAAGATATAAAATATAGACATAATAGATATAGGTATAATGTACAGACACAATAGATATAATGGATATAGGTATAAAATATACACATAAGAAGTAAAATAGATATATGTATAAAATATAGACATAATATATATAATAGATATAGTTAAGAAATATAGACATAATAGATATAATAGATGTAGGTATAAAATATATACATAATAGATAAAAAAGATATAGGTATAAAATATAGACATAATAGATATAATAGATATGGGTATAAAATATAGATATAATAGATATAGGTATAAAATATACACATAATATATATGATAGATATAGGAAAAATATAGACATAATAGATACATGTATAAAATACAATCATAATAGATATAATAAATATAGCTGTAAAATATAGACATAATAGACATAATAGAGGTATAAAATATAGACATAATAGATATAATAGATATAGGTATAAAATATAGACATAGATATAATTGATACAGACATAATAGATGTAATAGATAAAGGTATAAAATATAGACATAATAGATATAAGACATAGAGGTATAAAATATCGACACAATAGATATAAGAGATCGAGGTATAAAATATAGACATAGTAGATATAATAGATAGAGGTATAAAATATAGACATAATAGACATAATAGATAGATGTATAAATTATAGACATAATAGATACTATTGCTAAAGGTGAAATATAGACTTAATATAATAGATATAGCTATAAAATATAGACATAAAAGATATAATAGATATAGGTTTAAAACATAGACATAATAGATATAGGTATAAAACAGACATAATAGATATAGGTATAAAACATAGACATAATAGATATTCATGTAGGTAAAAAATATAGACATAATAGATATAATACATACAGGTATAAAATATAGACACAATAGATATAGGTACAAAATATAGACATAAGGGATATAATAGATAGAAGTATAAAAGGTAGACATAATGGATATCATAGATATAGGTATAAAATACAGACATAATAGATATACATATAAAATGTAAACATAATAGATGTAATAGATATAGGTATAAAATAGGGACATAATAGATATAGGTATAAAATAGGGACATAATAGATATAGGTATAAAACTTAGACCTAATAGATAAAATAGATATAGGTATGAAATACAGACATAATAGATATTATAGATATAGGTATAAAATATAGACATAATAGATATAATAGACATAGGTATAAAATATAGACATAATAGATACAATAGATATCGGTATAAAATAGAGACATAAAAGATATAATAGATAGGCGTATAAAATATAGACACAATAGATATAGGTATAAAATATAGACATAATAGATATAGGTATAAAATATAGACATAATAGATATAATAAATATAGGTATAAAATATTGATTTAATAGAGACAGGTATAAAATATAGACATAATAGATATGATATATATAGGTATAAAATATAGACATAATAGATATAATAGATATAGGTATAAAATATAGATATAATGGATATAGGTATAAAATAAACATATAATAGATATAATAGATACAGGAATAAAATATAGATAAAATAGGTATAATTATAAAAAATAAATATAATAGATATAATAGATATAGGTTTAAAATAGAGATACAAGAGATATAGGTATAAAATATAATTATAATAGATATAGAAGTAAAACATAGATATAATAGATATAAGAGATATAGGTATAAAATATTGACGTAATAGATATAATAGGTATAGGTATAATATATAGACATAAAAGATATAATACAGGTATACAATAAAGACATAATAGATATAATTGATAGAGTTATAAAATATACACATAATAGATATAATAAAGGTATAAAATATGGACATAATAGATATAAAAGATATAGGTATAAAATATAAATATAATAGATATAATAGATAGAGGTATAAAATATAGACATAACAGATAATAGACATAGGTATAAAATGTAGACAGAATAAATATAATAGATATCGGTATAAAATATAGGCATAATTGATATAATAGGTATACGTATAAAATATATACATAATAGATATAATAGATAAAGGTATAAGATATAGACATAATAGATATAATAGATATATGTATAAAATATGGACATAATAGATATAATAGATATAGGTATAAAATATAGACATAATAGATATAATAGATATAGGTATCAAATATAGACATAATATATATCGGTGTAAAATATAGACGGAAAAGATATAACAGATATAATCCTAAAATATAGACATAATCGTTAAAATAGATATAGGTATAAAATATAGACATAAGAGATATAGTTATAAAATATAGACATAATATATATAATAGATAAAGGTATAAAACATACACATAATAGATATAATAGATACAGACATAATAGATACAATAGATATTGGAATCAAATATAGACATAATGGATATAACAGCTATAGTTAAAATATAGATATAATAGATATAATAGATATAGGTATAAAATATAGATATAATGGATATACATATAGGTATAAAACATAGATATAAAGATATAATAGATATAGGTATAAAATATAGATATAATAGATATAGGTATAAAATATGGATATAATTGATATAATAGATATAGGTATAAAAAATAGACATAATAGACATAGGTATAAAATATAGACATAATAGACATAATAGATATAGGTATAAAATATATACATAATAGATATAATAGATATAGGTATAAAATATATACATAATAGATATAGGTATAAATATAGACAGAAGAGATATAACAGATATAGTTATACAATATAGAGATAATAGTCGTAATAGATATAGGTATAAAATCTAGACATAATATGTATAGGTATAAAATACAGACATAATAGATATAATACATATAGGTGTAAAATATAGACATAATAGATATAATAGATATAGGTATAAAATATAGACATAGTAGAGAAAGGTATAAAATATAGATATAATAGATACAGGTATAAATTATACACATAATAGACATAATAGAAATAGGTATAAAATATAGACATAATAGATACAATACATGGATGTATAAAATGTAGACATAATAGATATAATAAGTATAGGTATAAAATATAGACATAATAGATATAATTGACATAGTTATAAAATGTAGACATAATAGATATAATAGGCATACGTATAAAATAGAGATATAATAGATATAGATATAAAATATAGATATAATAGTTATAATAGATACAGGTATAAAATATAGATATAATAGATATAATTATACCATATAAATATAATAGATAAACTAGATATAGGTATAAAATATACATGTAATAGATATAGGTATAAAATATAGACATAATAGATATAATACATATATGTTAAAATTATAGACATAATAGATATAATAGATTAGGCATGAAATATAGTCATAATAGATATAGGTATAAAATATAGACAGATAGATATAAGAGACATAGTTATAAAATATAGACAGAATAGTTTTAATAGACATAAGTATAAAATATAGACATAATAGATATAATAGATATAGGTATAAAACATAGAAATAATAGATATAATAGATATAGGTATAAAATATAGACATGATAGATACAATAGATATAGACATAAAAGATATAATAGATATTGGGATGAAATATAGACATAATAGATATAACAGATATAGTAAAAATATAGACATAATAGATAAAATACATATAGGTATAAAATATAGACATAATAGATATAATAGATATAGGTATTAAATATTGACATAATATATATAATAGAGGTATAAAATATAGAAATGATAGATACAGGTATAAAATATAGTTATAATGGATATAATAGATATAGGTATAAAAAACAGACATAATACATATACTATTTATAGGTATAAAATATAGACATTATAGGAATAATAGATATAGGTATAAAATATAGAAATAATACATATAATAGATACAGGTATAAAATATAGATATAATAAATAAACGTATGAAATATAAACATAAAAGATAGAATAGATATAGGTATAAAAAATAGAGATTACAAATAATACATATACGAATAAAATATAGACATAGTAGATATAATAGATATAGATATAACATATAGACATAATAGATATAGGTATAAAATATAAACAAAATAGATATAATAGATATAGGTACAAAATATAGACATAATAGATATAATAGATATAGGTATAAAATATAGACATAATAGATATAATAGATACAGGTATAAAATATAGATATAATAGATATAAGTATAAAATATACATATAATAGAAATACGTATAAAAAATAGATATAATAGATGTAGGTATGAAATATAGACATAATAGATATAATAGATATAGGTATAAAATATACACATAATAGGTATAATTGATATAGGTATAAAATGTAGACATAATGGATATAATAGATATAGGTAGAATATATAGACAAAGTAGTTATAGGTATAAAATATAGACATAATAGATATAATAGATATAGGCATAATATATAGATATAATAGATATAATTGATATAGGTATAAAATATAGACATAATAGATATAATAGATATAGGTATAAAATATAGACATAATAGATATAATAGATATAGGTATAAAATATAGAAATAATAGATATAGGTATAAAATAGAGACGTAATAGATATAATAGTTATAATAGATGTAGGTAGAAAATAGAGACATAAAAGATATAATAGATATAGTTATAAAATTTAGACGTAATAGATATTATAGATATAGGTATAAAATATAAACATAATAGATATAATAAATACGGGTATAAAATATAGATATAATAGATATAATGGAAATGGGTATCAAATATACATATAATAGATATAGGTATAAAATATAGATATAGTGGATATAATAAATATAGGTATAAAATATAGACATAATAGATATAACAGATAAAGGTATAAAATATAGACATAATAGATATAATAGATAAAGATATAAAATATAGACATAATATATATAATAGATATCGGTATAAAATATAGACATAGAAGATATAATTGATAGGGGTATAAAATATAGATATAATAGATATAGGTATAAAATATCGATATAATAGATATAATTGATATATGTATAATATATAGATATAATAGATAATGGTATAAAATACAAATATAATAGATATAATAGATTTAGGTATAAAATAGAGATATAATAGATATAATAATAAAATATAAATATAATAGATATAATAGATAAAGCTATAAAATATGTATATAATAAATATCGGTATAAAATATAGTTATAATAGATATAGGTATAAAATATAGATATAATAGTTATAATAGATACAGGTATAAAATACAGATATAGTAGATATAGGTAAAAATTATAGACATAATAGATATAATAGATATAGGTATAAAATATAGACATAATAGCTACAGTTATAATATATAGATAGAATAGAAACAACAGATATAGTTATACAATATAGAGATAATAGTTATAATAGATACAGGTATAAAATATAGACATAATTGGTATAGGTGTAAAATACAGACATAAAACATATAATAGATATATGTGTAATATATAGACATAAAAGATATAATCTACATAGGTATAAAATGTAGACATAATAGAGATAGTTATAAAATATAGATATAATTGATACTGGTATAAAATATAGACAAAATATATATGATAGATATAGGTATAAAATATAGGAATAACAGATATAATAGATATAGGTAAAAAATATAGACAGAATAGATATAATAAACATAGGTATAAAATAGAGAAAATAGATATAAAAGATACAGGTGTAAAATATAGATATAATAGATATAGGTATAAAATAAAGACAAAATAGATATAATAGAAATATGTATAAAAAATAAATATAAGAGATATAGATATAAAATATAGATATAATAGATATAATAGATACAGGTATAAAATATAGATATAGTAGATATAATTATAAAATATAAATATAATAGATATAATAGATATAGGTATAAAATATAGACATAATAGATATAATTGATATAGGTATAAAATATAGACATAATACATATAATAGATATAGGTGTAAAATATAGACATAATAGATATAATAGATATAGGTATAAAATATAGACATAATAGATATAATTGATATAGGTATAAAATATAGACATAATAGGTATAATAGATATAGGTATAAAATATAGACATAATGGATATAATAGATACAGGTACAAAATATAGATTTTATAGATATAGGTATAAAATATATATATAATAGATATAATAGATATATGTATAAAAATAGATATAATAGATACAGGTAAAAAATACACAAAATAGATATAATAGATAAAGGTATAAAATATAGATATAATAGATATAATTATAAAATATAAATATAGTAGACATAATAGATATAGGTAAAAAATATAGATATAATGGATGTAGGTATAAAATATGGTTATAATAGATGCAAGTATAAAATATAGATATAATAGATATAGGCATAAAATATAGACACAATAGATATGAAAGATATAGGTATAAAATATAGACATAATAGATATAATAGAAATAGGTATAAAATATAGACATAATAGATATAATAGATATAGGTATAAAATATAGACAAAATAGATATAATCGATATAGGTACAATATTTAGACATAATAGATATAATGGATATAGGTTTAAAATATTGACATAATAGATATAATAGATATAGGTATAAAATATAGACATAATAGATATAATAGATAAAGGTATAAAATATAGAAATAATAGATATAGGTATAAAATAGAGACGTAATAGATATAGGTATAAAATAGAGACATAATAGATATAATCGATATAGTTATAAAATATAGACGTAATAGATATAGGTATAAAATGTAAACATAATAGATATAATAGATGTAGATATGAAATATAGACATGATAGATATAATAGATGTAGGTATGAAATACAGACATAATAGATATAATAGACATTGGTATAAAATATAGACATAATAGACATGATATATATAGGTATAAAATATAGACATAATAGATATGAAATATATACGTATAAAATATAGACATAATAGATATTATAGAAAAAGGTATAAAATATAGACATAACAGATATAATATGTATAGGTATAAAATATAGACATAATAGATATAGTAGATATAGGTATCAAATATAGACATAATAATTATAATAGATATAGGTATAAAACATAGACATAATAGATATAATAGATACAGGTATAAAATATAGATATAGTAGATATAGGTATAAAATATAGACATAAGAGGTATAATAGATATAGGTATAAAATATAGACGTAATAGATATATTAGATATCGGTATAAAATATAGACATAATAGATATAGGTATAAAATATGAACATAATAGCTATAATAGATATAGATATAAAATATAGACATAAAAGATATAAGAGATGTAGGTATAAAACATAGACATAATAGACATAGTAGATACAGGTATAAAATATAGATATAATGGATATAGGTATAAAATAGAGATATAATAGATATATTTATAAAATATAAATATAATAGATATAATAGATATTTATAAAATATAGACATAATATATATATGTATAAAGTAGAGATATAATAGATGTAGGCATAAAATATAGATATAACAGATATAGGTGTAAAATATAGACATAATAGATATAGATATAGGTATAAAATATAGATATAATGGATATAGGTATCAACTATAGATATAATAGATACAGGTATAAAATATGGATATAGTAGATGTAATTATAAAATATAAATATAATAGATATAGTTGATATCGGTATAAAATATAGATATAATACATAAAAAACATATATGTATAAAATACAGACATAATAGATATAATAGATATAGATATAAAATATAGACCTAAGAGATACAGGTATAAAATGTAAACGTAATAGATATAATAGATACAGGTAAATAATATAGACATAAGGGATATAATAGGTATAGGTATAAAATATAGACATAATAAATATAATCGATACAGGTATAAAATATAGACATAATAGATATAGGTATAAATTATAGACATACTATATATAATAGATGTCGGTATAAAATATAGACAAAATACATAAAAAAGATATAGGTATGAAATACAGATATTATATATAATAGATACAGGTAAAAAATATAGATATAACAGATATAATATATAAAGGTATAAAATATAGATATAATAGATATAGGTATAATATACAGATATAATAGATGTAATAGTTATATGTATAAAATATAGATATAATTGATATAGTCATAAAAGATATAATAGATATATTAGATATAGACATAAAATATAGATATAATAGACATAATTATGAAATATAAATCTAATACATATAATAGATATAGGTATTAAATATAGATATAAGAAATATAGGTATAAAATATAGTTATAATAGATATAGGTATAAAATAAAGACATAATAAATATAATAGATATAGGTATAAAATATAGACATAATAGATATAGGTATAAAATATAGACATAATAGAAATAATAGATATAGGTATAAAATATAGACATAATAGATATAATAGATATAGGTATAAAATATAGACAAAATAGATATAATAAATATAGGTATAAAATATATATAGAGTGGATATAATAGATATAGGCATAAAATATAGACATAATAGATATAATAGATATAGGTATAAAATATAGACATAATAGATATAATAAAGATATAAAATATAGACATAATAGATATAGGTATAAAGTATAGACACAATAAATATAATAGATATAGGTAAAAAATATAGACCTAAGAGGTATAATAGATATAGGAATAAAATATAGACATAATAGATATAATAGATATAGGTATAACATATACACATAATAGATATGTGTATAAAATATAAACATAATAGATATTATAGATATAGGTATAAAATACAGACATAATAGCTACCATAGGAATAGGTATAAAATATAGACATAATAAATAACATAGATATAGTTATAAAATATAGACAAAATAGATACAGGTATCAAATATAGATTTAACAGATATATTTTATTTAAGTATAAAATACAGATATAATATATATAATAGATATAGGTATAAAACGTACATATAATAGATGCAGATATAGGTATAAAATATAGATATAATAGATATAATAGATATAGGTATAAAATATAGATATATTACATATAGGTATAAAATATAGACATTATAGGTATAAGAGATATATTTATGAAATATAGACATAATATATATAATAGATACAGGTAAAAAATATAGATATAATAGATATACGTATAAAATATAGACATAATAGACAGAATAGATATAGATGTAAAATATAGACATAATAGATATAGGTATAAAATATAGACATAATAGATATAGGTATAAAATATAGTCATAATAGATATAATAAATATGGGTATAAAATATAGACTTAAAAGATATAGGTATAAAATATAGACATAATAGATAAAATATATATATGTAGAAAATATAGACAGAATAGACATAATATGTACAGATATAAAATATAGACCTAATAGATATAATAGATACAGCTATAAAATATAGGCATAATAGATATAATAGAGGTATAAAATATAGACATAATAGATATAATTGATAGAGGGATAAATTATAGACATAATAGATATATTAGATTTAGCTATAAAATATAGAGGTAATAGATATAGGTGTAAAATATAGACATAATAGATAAAATAGATGTAGGTATGAAATAGACACATAATAGATATAATAGTTATAGGTATAAAATATTGACATAACAGATATAATAAATATACGTATAAAATATAGACATAACAGATATAATAAACATAGATATACAATATAGACAAAATAGATATACGTACACAATATAGACACAATAGACATAGTAGATTTAGGTATAAAATATAGACATAATAGATATAGGTATAAAACATAGACATAAGAGGTGTAATAGATATAGGTACAAAAAATAGACATAATAGATACAATAGATACAGGTATAAAAAATAGACATAATAGACATAATAGATATAACTATAAATTATAGACATAAGAGATATAATAGATTTAGTTATAAAATATAGACGTAATAGATATAGGTATAAAATATAGACATAATGGATATAATAGATATAGGTATAAAATATAGAAATAAGAAGTATAATAGATATAGGTATAAAATATAGACATAATAGATATCATCGATATAGGTATAAAATATAGACATAAGAGACATAGCTATAAAATATTAACATAATAGATATAATAGATATAGGTAAAAAATATAGACATAAGAGATATAATAGATATAGGTATAAAATATAGGCATAATAAATATAATCAATACAGGTATAAAATATAGACATAATATATATAGTTATAAAGTGTAGACATTATTGATATAATAGATATCGGAATAAAATATAGACATAACACATGCAAAATATATGTATAAAATAAAGAAATAATAGAAACAATAGATATAGGTATAAAATATAGACATAATACATATAATAGATATAGGTATAAAACATAGACATAACAGATATAATAGATATAGGTATAAAATATAGACATAATAGATATAGGTATAAAATATAGACATAAAAGTTATAATAGATATAGCTATAAAATATAGACGTAATAGATATTACAGATATAGGTATAAAATATAAATATAATAAATATAATAGATATGGGTATAAAATATACACATAGTAGATATAATAGTTATAGTTATGAAATACAGACATAATAGACATAATAGATATAGGTATAAAATATAGACATAATTGATATGATAAATATAGGTATGAAATATAGACATAATAGATTTAATAGATATAGGTATAAAATAAAGCCATAATAGATATAATAGATATAGGTATAAAATACAGACAAAATAGATATAGGTATAAAATATAGACATAATAGATATAATAGATATAGGTATGAAATACAGACATAATAGATATTATAGATATAGGTATAAAATATAGACAAAATAGATGTAATAGACATTGGTATAAAGTATAGACATAATAGATATAATAGATATTGGTATAAAATATCGATATAATAGATATAATAGTTATAGGTATAAAATATAGTTAAAATAGATATAGGTATAAAATATAGATATAATAGATATAATAGATATAGGTATAAAATATAGATATAATTATAAAATATAAATATAATAGATATAATAGATAAAGGTATAAAATATAGATATAAGATATCGGTATAAAATATAGTTATAATAGATATAGGTATATCATATAGATATAATCGATATAATAGATATAGGTATAAAGTATGGACATAATAGATATAGTAGATCTAGTTATCTAATCTAGACATAACAGATATAATAAATATAGGTATACAATACAGACATAATAGATATAATAGATGTAGGTATAAAATATAGACATAATAGATATAATATATGTAAGTATAAAATATTGACATAATAGATATAATAGATACAGGTACAATATATAGATATAATAGATATAGGTATAAAATATAGAAATAATAGATATAATAGATACAGGTATAAAAAAAGTTGTAATAGATAAACGTAAAAAATATAGACAATAGATATAATAGATATATGTATAAAATATAGATATAATAGATATAATGGATATAGGTATCAAATATAGACATAATAGATATAGGTATAAAATATAGATATAGTGGATATAATGGATATAGGCGTAGAAAATAGACATAATAGATATAATAGATATAGGTATAAAATATAGACATAATATATAGTTTTAAAATACAGACATAATAGTTATAATAGATACAGGTATAAAATATAGACATGGTAGATATGATAGATATAGGTATAAAATATAGAAATAACACATACAATGGATACAGGTATAATGTATAGACATAATAGATATAGGTATAAAGTATTGACATAATAGATATAATAGATATAGGTATAAAATATAGCCATAATAGATATAATACACATAAGTATACAATACAGACATAATAGATATAACATATATAGGTATAAAATATAGACATAATAGATATAATAGATATAGGAATAAAATATAGACATAATAGATGTAACAAATAAAGGTATAAAATAGAGACATAATAGATTTGATGTATATAGGTATAAAATATAGACATAAAAGATATAATAGACATAGGTATAACATATAGACATAATAGACATAATAGATATAGGCACAAAATATAGACATAATAGATATAATAGATAAAGGTATAAAATATAGATATAATAGATATAGGTATAAAGTAGTGATATAATAGATATAATAGATATATGTATAAAATATAGATATAATAGATATAATAGATATAGGTATAAAATATAGATATAATAGATATAATTATAAAATATAAATCTAATAGGTATGATAGATATAGGTATTATATATTGATATAAGAAATATAGGTATAAAATATAGCTAAAATAGATATAGGTATAAAATATAGATATAATAGATATAATAGATAGAGTTATAAAATAGAGACATAATAGATATAACAGATATAGGCAAAAAATATAGACAAATTTGTTATAGAAATAAAATATAGACATAATAGATTTAATAGATATAGGTATAAAATATAGGTATAATAGATATAATAGATACAGGTATAAAATATAAACATAATAGATATAGTAGATATAGGTTTAAAATATAGACATAATAGATATAGGTATAAAATATAGACATAATAGATATAAAAGATAAAGGTATAAAATATAGACATTATAGATATAGGTATAAAATACGGAAATAAAAGACATAGGTAAAAAATATAGATATAGGTATAAAATATAGATATGGTGGATACAATAGATATAGGTATAAAATATAGACATAATAGATACAAAAGATATAGGTATAAAATATAGATATAGATATAATGGAAATAGGTATCAAATGGAGATATAATAGATATAGGTATAAAATATAAATATAGTGGATACAATAGATATAGGTATAAAATATAGACATAATAGACATAATAGATATAGGAATAAAATATAGACGTAATAGATATAATAGATACAGGTATAAAATATAGACAAAATAGATATAGGTATAAAATATAGACATAATAGATACAGGTATAAAATATAGACATAATAGGTATAATAAATATAGGTATAAAATATATACTTAATAGATATAATAGAGGTATAAAATATAGACATAATAAATATAATTGGTAGAGATATAACAGATAGAGGAATAAAATACAGACATAATAGATATAATAGATATAGTTATAAAATACAGACATAATAGATATAGGTATAAAATATAGACCTAATAGATATAATAGATATAGGTATAAAATAGAGACATAATAGATATAGGTATAAAATATGGACATAATAGATATAATAGATATAGGTATAATATATAGACATAATATATATAGGTATAAAATATAGACATAATAGATATAATAGAGGTATACAATATAGACCTAATAGATATAATAGACATAGGTATAAAATATAGACATAATAGTTATAGGTATAAAACTTAGACATAATAGATATAACAGATATAGGTATAAAATATAGACATAATAGATATAATAGATATAGGTATAAAATATAGACATAATAGATATAATACATATGGGTATAAAATATAGACATAATAGATATTGCTATAAAATATAGACATAATAGATATAGGTATAATATTTAGACATAATAGATATAATAGATATAGGTATAAAATATAGACATAATAGATATAGTAGATATAGGTATAAAATATAGACATAATAGATATAATAGATGCAGTTTTAAAGTAGAGACATAATAGATATAATAGATATAGGTATAAAATAAAGACATAATAGATATAGGTATAAAATATAGACCTAATAGATATAATAGATATAGGTATAAAATATACACAAAATAGATATAATAGATATAGGTATAAGATGTACATATAAGAGACATAATAGATATAGGTATAAAATATAGACCTTATAGATTTAATAGATATAGGTATAAAATATAGACAGAATAGATATAAGTATAAAATATACGTATAATAGATATAATAGATATAGGTATAAAATATACACATAATAGATATAATAGATGTAAGTATAAAATGAAGACATAATAGATATAATAGATATAGGGATAAAATATAGACATAATAGATATAGGTATAAAATATAGACATAATTGATATAGGTATAAAATATAGACATAATAGATATAATAAATATACGTATAAAATATAGAGTTAATAGATATAGATATACAATATAGACATAATATATTTAAGATATATAGGTATAAAATATAGACATAATAGACATAATAGATATAGATATAAAATATAGACATAATAGATATAATAGATATAGGTATAATATATAGGCATAATAGATATAATAGACTTATAAAATATAGACATAATAGATATAACTGATAGAGTTATAAAATATAGACATAATAGATATAATAGATAGAGGGATAAAATATAGACATAATAGATATAGTAGATATAGGTATAAAATACAGACATAATAGATGTTATAGATATAGGTATAAAATATAGACATAATAGATATATTAGATTTAGGTATAAAATGAAGACGTAATAGTTATAGGTATAAAATATAGACATAATAGATATAATAGATGTAGGTATGAAATAGAGACATAATAGATATAATAGAATAGGTATAAAATAGACACATATCAGATATAATAAATATACGCATAAAATAAAGACATAATAGATATAATAAATATAGATATAAAATATAGACAAAATAGATATAGGTACACAATAGAGACATATAGACATAATAGATATAATAGATATAGTTATAAAATATACATATAATAGATATAATAGATATAGGTATAAAATGAAGACATCATAGATATAATAGATATAGGTATAAAATATAGACATAATGGATATAGGTATAAAATATAGACATTGTAGATACCATCGACAGAGGTATAAAATAAAGACAAAAAAGATATAGGTATAAAATATAGATATAATAAATAGAATAGATAGAGGTATAAAATATAGACATAATAGATAAAGGTATAAAATATAGACATAATAGATATAAGAGATATAGTTATAAAATATGTACATAATAGTTATTATAGATAAAGGTATAAAATGTAGAAAAAATAGATATATATAAGTATAAAATATAGAGATAATATATATAGGTATAAAATATACATATAATAAATAAAATAGATATACTTATTAAATACAGATATAATAGATATAGGTATAAAATATGGATATAATAGATATAGGTATAAAATATAATTATAATAGATATAGGTATAAAATATAGATAAAATAGATATAATAGATATAGTTATAAAATATAGACATAATAGATATAATAGATATAGGTATAAAATATAGACTTAATAGAAATAATAGATATAGGGATAAAATAGAGACATAATAGATATAATAGATACAGGTATAAAATATAGTAATAATAGATATAAAACATATAGGTATGAAATATAGACACCATAGATATAACACACATAAGTATAAAAAATAGACGTAATAAATATAGGTATAAAATATAGACATAATAGATATAATAGATATAGTTAAAAAAATAGACATAATAGATATAATACATATAGGTATAAAATATAGACGTAACAGATATAATAGACATAGGTATAAAAAATAGACAAAATAGATATAATAGATATAGGTATAAAATATAAACATAATAAATATAATAGATACAGGAACAAAATATAGATATAATATATATAGGTATAAAATATAGCTATAATAGATATTATAGATATATGTATAAAGAATAGATATAATAGATACAGGTATAAAATATTGACATAATAGATATAATAAATATAGGTATAAAATATAGACTAAATAGATATAGGTATAAAATATAGACATAATAGGTATAATATATATAGGTATTAACTATAGATATAATAGATATAGGTATAAAATACAGACATAATAGATATTGGTATAAAATATAGAAATAATAGATATAATAGATACAGGTATAAAATATAGACATAATAGATATAATAGATATATGTATGAAATATAGACATAATAGATAATGTATAAAATATAGACAGAATAGTTATATTAAATACAGGTATAAAATATAGACGTTATGCATATAGGTATAAATTACAGACATAATAGATATAATAGATATAGTTGTAAAATATAGGCAAAATAGTCATAATAGATACAGGTATAAAATATAGACATAATATATATAGCTATAAAATATAGATATAATAAATATAATATGTAAACGTATAAAATATAGATATACTAGATAAAGGTATAAAATATACATATAATAGATATAGGTATAAAATATACATGAAATAGGTATAGTTAAAAAATATAAATATAGATATAATAGATATTGTTGTAAAATAAAGATAAAATAGATATAGGTATAAAATTTAGATAAAATAGATATAATAGTTGTAGGTATAAAATATACATAAAATAGATATAACAGATATAGGTATAAAATATAGACATACTAGATAAAACAGATTTAGGTGTAAAATATAGACATAATAGATATAATAGATATAGATATGAAATATACACATAATAGGTAAGATAGATATAGGTATAAAATATAGACATAATAGATATAAGAGATAGAGTTATGAAATACAGACATAATATATATAATAACGGTACAAACCATAGACATAATAGATATAATAGATATAGACATAAAATATAGACATAATAGTTACAATAGAGAGAGGTATAAAATACAGACATAATAGATATAATAGATATCGATATTAAATATAGACATAATAGATATAATAGATACAGTTATAAAATGAAGACAAAATAGACATAATTTATCGAGGTATAAAATATAGACATAATAGATATAGGTATAAAATATAGATATAATAGATATAATAGATAGAGGTATAAAATATTGACATAATAGGTATAACAGATATAGGTATAAAATATAGACATAATAGATATAATAGATATAGGTATTAAATATAGATAAAATAAATATAGGTATAAGTATAGATATAATAAATATATTATGTTCAGGTATAAAATATAGATATAATAGATATAGGTATAAAATATACATATAATAGATATAGGTATAAAATATAGATATAATTGATATAGTTATAAAATGTAAACATTATAGATATAATAGATACAGGTATAAAATATAGATATAATAGATATAGGTATAAAATATAGAAAAAATAGATATAATAGTTATAGGTATAAAATATACATAAAATAGATATAATAGATATAAGTATAAAATATAGACATAGAAGATAAAATATATATAGGTATAGCATATAGACATAATAGATATACGTATAAAAGATAGACATAATGGATATAATAGATATAGGTATAAAATATAGACATAATATATATAGGTATAAAATATAGACATAATTGGTATAATATATATAGGTATAAAATATAGACATAAAAGATGTAATAGATATAGGTATAAAATATAGATATAACAGATATAATAGAGAGGCATAAAATATAGACATAATATATAATAGAGGTAAAAAATATATACATAATAGATATAATTGATAGAGGTATAAAAAATAGACATAATAGATATAATAGAGGTATAAAATATAGACAATAATAGATATAATAGAGGTATAAAACAGAGACATAATTGATATAACTATAAAATATAGACGTAATAGATATAAGAGATATAGGTATAAAATATAGACATAAAAGATATAATAGATATACGTATAAAATATAGACATAATAGATATAATAGATACAGGTATAAAACTTACACATAATGGATATAATAGGTATAGGTAAAAAATAGAGACTTAATAGATATAATAGATACAGGTATAAAATATAGACATAAAAGATATAATAGATAAAGGTAAAAAATATACACATAATAAGTATAATAGATATAGACATAATAGATATAATAGATACAGGTATAAAATATAGACAGATATAACTGAGTTATAAAATATAGACAATAGATATCATAGATAGAGGTATAAAATATAGACATAATAGATAAAATAGATTTATAAAACATAGACATACTAGATATAATAGATGTAATGGATAGAAGTAGAAAATGTAGACATAATAGATATAATAGAAGTGTAAATTCTAGACTTAATAGATATAATAAATACAGGTGTAAAATATAGACATAATAAATATAATAGATAGAGGTATAAAATACAGACATAATAGATTTAATACATATAGGTATAAAATATAGATATAATAGATATAATGGATAGAGGTATAAAATATAGACCTAATACATATAATAGAGGTATAAAATATAGACGTAATAGATGTAATAGATATAGGTATAAAATATAGACATAATTGATAGTAGAGGTATAAAATATAGACATAATAGATATAATAAATATAGGTATAAACATAGACAATAGATATAATAGATATACGTATAAAATATTAACATAATAGATATTGTAGATATAGACATAATAGATATAATAGATATAGGTATAAAATGTAGATATATTAGATATAATAGATATAGGTATAAAACATAGACATAATAGATATTAAAGATATAGGTATTAAATATAGACACAATAGATACAGGTATAAAATAGAGACTTAATAGATATAATAGATATAGGTATAAAATATAGATATAATATATATGGGTATAAAATATAGACATAATAGCTATAGTAGATATAGCTATAAAAGATAGACATAATAGAAATAATTGATATAGGTAAAAAATATAGACATAATAGATATAGGTATAAAATATAGACATAACGGTTATGATAGATATCGGTATAAAATATAGCCATAATAGATATAATACATATAGGTATAAAATATATGCATAATAGATATAAGACAGTTACAAAATATAGACATAATAGATGAACTAGACGTATGAATTATAGACATTATAGATATAATAGATATAGGTATAAGAAATAGACATAAGAGATACAATAGATAGAGTTATAAAACATACACATAATAGATATAATAGATATAGGTATAAAATATAAATATATTAGATCGAGGTATAAAGTATAGATATAATAGATATAGGTATAAAATATAGCCATAATAGATATAATAGATATAGGTATAAAATATAGACATAATAGATATAATAGATATACGTAAGGAATATAGACATAATAGATATAATAGATATAGGTATAAAATATAGAGATAATAGATATAATAGACATAGGTATAAAATATAGACATAATAGATATAGGGATAAAACATAGACATAATAGATATAACAGATATAGTTATAAAATATAGACATAATAGAAGAAATAGATATAGGTATTCAATATAGACATAATAGATATAATAGATATAGGTATAAAATATAAACATAATAGATATAACAGATAGAGGTATAAAATAGAGATAAAATAGATATAGTTATAAAATACAGATATAATAGATATAATAGATATACTTATAAAATATAGATACAACAGATATCGGTATAAAATACAGATATAATAAATATAATGGATATAGCTATAAAATATAGACATAATAGATAAAATAGATATAGGTATAATATATACACATAATAGATATAATAAATATAGGGATAAAATATAGACATAATACATAGATATAGGTATAAAATATAGTAATTAAAGATATAAAAAATATATGTATGAAATATAGACATAATAGATAGATATAAGTATAAAAATAGACATAATAAATATAGGTATAAAATATAGACATAATAGATATAATAGATATATGTATAAAATATAGATATATATTGGTATAAAATGTAGTTATAATAGATATAGCTATGAAATATAGACATTAGAGATATAACAGATATAGGTATAAAACACAGACAGAATGAATATGATATATATGGGTATAAAATATAGACATAAACTTACGATAAATATAGGTATAAAATATAGACATACTAGATATAATAGATATAGGTATAAAATATAGACATAATAGATATAATAGATATAGGTATAAAATATAGACATAATAGGTATAGATATAAAATATAGATATAATAGATATGATAGATATAGGTATAAAATATAGACATAATAGATATAATAGATATAGGTATAAAATATAGACATAATACATATAAGAGATACAGGTACAAAATATAGATATAATAGATATAGGTATAAAATATGGACATTATAGATATAATAGATATAGATAGAAAATGAATACATAATGGATATAGAAGACATAGTTATAAAATAAAGACACAATAGTTATAACAGATATATGTATAAAATATAGACATAATATATATAATATATATAAGTATAAAATATAGACTTAATAGATATAATTGATATAGGTATAAAATGTAGACATAATAGATATAAGAGATAAAGTTATAAAATACAGACATAATAGTTGTAATAGATATAGGTATAAAATATAGATATAATAGATACAAAAAATATAGGTATAAAATATAGACATAATAGATATAATAGATATAGGTATAAAATGTACACATAATAGATATAATAGATATAGGTATAAAATAAAGACATAATAGATATTCGTATAAAATACAGCCATAATAGATATCGGTATAAAATATAGACATAATAGATATATCTATAAAATATACACATAAGAGTTATAAGAGATATAGGTATGAAATATAGACATAATAGATATAGATATAAAATATAGACAAAATAGATATAATAGATATACGTATAAAATATGGACATAATAGATATAGGTATTAAATATAGACATAATAAATATAGTAGAAATAGGTATAAAATATAGACAAAATAGATATAATAGATATAGGTATAAAATATAGACATAGTAATTATAATAGATATAGGTATAAAATACAGACATAATAGATATAGGTACAAAATATAGACATAATGGTTATAATAGATTAGGTATGAAATAAAGACATAATAGATATAATAGTTATAGGTTTAAAATAAAGACATAATAGATATAATAGATATAGGTATAAGATATAGACATAATAGATAAAATAGATGTAGATATAAAATATAGACATAAAATATATAAAAGACATAAAATATATAAGAGATAAAATAGATATATAAAATATATATATATATATATATATCATATAAAATAGATAAAATAGATATAATAGATATGGGTATAAAATATAGACGTAATAGATATAATAGATATAGGTGTAAAATATAGACATAGTAGATATATAGATATAGGTATAAAATATAGACATAATAGATATTATATATATAGGAATAAAATATAGATATTACACATATAGTTATAAAATATAGATATAATTCATATAGGTATAAAATATAGACATAAAGATATAATAGATATACGAATAAAATATACACAGAATAGATACAATAGATATTGGTGTAAAATATAGACATAATAGATAAAGATATAAAATATAGACATGATATATATAATGGATAAAGATATAAAATATAGACATAATATATAGTTATAAAATATAGACATAATAGATATAATAGATATAGGTGCAAAATATAGACATAATGTATAGTTATAAAATATAGACATAATTATAATAGATATAAGTATATAATATATATAAAATACATATAGGTATAACATTTAGACATATTAGATATAATAGATATAGGTATAAAATATAGATATAATAGATATAGGTATGAAATATTGTTATAATAGATGTAGGTATATAATATAGATATAATAGATATAATACATATACAATAAAATATAGACATAATAGATATAATAGATATAGGTATAAAATATAGACATAATAAATATAATAGATATAGGTATAAAATATAGACAGAGTAGATATAACAGATATAGGTATAAAATATAGATATAATAGATATAGATAAAGGTATAAAACATAGACATAATAGATATAGGTATGAAATACAGACATAATAGATATTATAGATATAGGTATAAAATATAGACAAAATAGATGTAATAGCCATAGGTATAAAATATAGACATAATAGATAGATATCGGTATAAAATATATACATAAAAGATATAATAGATAGGGGTATAAAATATAGATATAATAGATATAGGTATAAAATATCGATATAATAGACATAATAGATATATATATAAAATAGAGATATAATAGATATAGTTATCAACTATAGATAAAATAGATATAATAGATATCGGTATAAAATATATATATAGTAGATATAATTGTAAAATATAAATATAATAGATATAATAGATCCAGGTATAAAATATAGACATTAAAGATATAGGTATAAAATATAGACATCATAGATATAATAGATATAGTTATAAAATATAGACATAATAGATATAATAGATATTGGTATAAAATATACACATAATAGATATAATAGATATAGGTATCAAACATAGACATAATAGATACAATAAATATAGGTATACAAAACAGACATAATAGATATAATGGATATCGGTATAAAATATTGACATAATAGATATAATAGATATAGGTATAAAATATGGACATAATAGATATACGTATAAAATATAGACATAATAGATATAATAGATATAGTTATAAAATATAGTCATAATAGATATAGGTATAAAATATAGACATAATAGATATAATAGATACAGTTATAAAGTATAGACATAATAGATATAATAGATATAGGTATAATATAAAGACATAATAGATATAATACATGTAGGTATAAAATATAGACATAATAGATATTATAGATAGAGGGATAAAATATAGACATATTAGATATAATAGATATAGGTATAAAATACAGACATAATAGATATAATAGATACAGGTATAAAATATAAATATAATAGTTATAATAGATATAGGTAAAAAATATAGACAAAATAGTTATAGGTATGAAATATAGACATAATAGATATAATGGATATATGTATAAAATATAGACATAATATATATAATAGATATAGGTATAAAATATAGACATAATCGATATAGGTATAAAATATAGACATAATAGATATAATAGATATAGGTATAAAATATAGACATAATCGATATAGGTATAAAATATAGACATAATAGATATAATAGATATAGGTATAAAATATAGGCATAATAGATATAACAAATATAGGCATAAGATAGAGACAAAATAGATTTGATAGATATAGGTATAAAACATCGACATAATAGATATAATAGACATAGGTATATAATATAGACATAATAGATATGATAGATATAGGTTCAAAATGTAGACATAATAGATATAATAGATAAAGGTATAAAATATAGATATAATAGATATAGATATAAAATATAGATATAATAGATAGATATACGTATAAAATATAGTTATAATTGATATAGTCATAAAATATAGATATAATAGATATAATGGATATAGGTATAAAAGATAGATATAATAGATATATGTATAAAAT
The DNA here is from genome assembly GCF_007565055.1 of Rhinopithecus roxellana. Taxonomy (NCBI): domain Eukaryota; kingdom Metazoa; phylum Chordata; class Mammalia; order Primates; family Cercopithecidae; genus Rhinopithecus; species Rhinopithecus roxellana. Next base: position 45,152 of record NW_022144712.1, read on the forward strand.
ATAAACATAATACATATAATCGCTACTGGTATAAGATATAGACACAACAGATATAGGTATAAAGATTAGACATAATAGATATAATAGATATAGGTATAAAATATAGACATAATACATACAATAGATATAGGTATAAAATATATACATAATAAATATAATAGATATAGGTATAAAATATAGACACACTAGATATAACAAATATAGGTATAAATTAGAGACATAATAAATTTGATAGATATAGGTATAAAAAATAGACATAATAGATATAATAGACATAGGTATAAAATATAGACATAATAGATATAAAAGATATAGGTACAAAATATAGACATAACAGATATAATAGGTAAAGGTATAAAAATAGATATAATTTATATAATTAGAAATAGATATAATAGATACAGGTATAAAATACAGACATAATAGATATGATAGATATAGGTATAAAATATAGACATAATAGATATAATAGATATAGGTATAATATATAGACATAATAGATATAAGAGATACAGGTACAAAATATAGATATAATAGATGTAGGTATAAAATATAAATATAATAGATATAATAGATATAGGTAAAAAATATACATAAAATGGATATAGGTATAAAATATGGTTATAATAGATATAGGTATAAAATATAGATATAACAGATATAATAGATATAGGCATAAAATATAGACATAATAGTTATGATAGACATATGTATGAAATATTGACAAAAGAGATACAATATATATAGGTATCAAATATAGATATAATAGATATAGGTATAAAATATAGATATAGTGGATATAATAGATATAAGCATAAAATCTAGAGATAATACATATAATAGATATTGGTATAAAATATAGACATAAGAAATTTAATACAAAACCATATAAAATACAGACATAATAGATATAGGTATAAAGAACAGGCACAATAGATATAATAGATATAGGTATAAAATATAGACATAATAGATATAATTATAAAATATAAATATAATAGATATAATAGATGAAGGTATAAAATATAGATATAATAGATAACGGTATAAAATATAGTTATAATATATAAAGGTATAAAACATAGATATAATAGATATAGGTATAAAATATAGACATAATAGATATAATAGAAATAGGTGTCAAATATAGACATAATAGATATAATATACATATTTATAACAGATAGACATAATACATATAATATATATAGGTATAAAGTATAGACATAATAGATATAGGTATAAAATGTAGACATAATAGATGTAGGTATAATATTTAGATATAATAGATATAGGTATAAAATAGAGACATAAGAGATATAATAGATATAGGTATAAAATATAGGCATAATAGATATAGGTATAAAATACAGACATAATAGATATAATAGATATAGGTATGAAATACATTCAAATTATATATTATAGATATAGGTTTAAAATACAGACAAAATAGATGTAATAGGCATAGGTAAAAAATATAGACATAATAGATATAATAGATATCGGTATAAAATATAGACATAAAAGATATAATAGATAGGGGTATAAAATATAGATATAATAGATATAGGTATAAATTATCGATATAATAGATATAATAGATATACGTATAAAATATAGATATAATAGATATAGGTATAAAATATAGATATAAAGATATAATAGAGATACGTATAAAATATACACAGAATAGATGTAATAGATATAGGTGTAAAATATATACATAATAGATATAGATATAAAATAAAGACATAATATATATAATGGATATAGATATAAAATATAGACATAATATATCGTTATGAAATATAGACATAATAGATAAAATAGATATAGGTTTAAAATATAAACATAATATATAGTTATAAAATATAGACATAATAATTATAATAGATATAGGTATGAAATACAGACATAATAGATATAGGTATAATATTTAGACATAATAGATATAATAGATATAGGTATAAAATAAAGACATAATAGATATAATAGATATAGGGATAAATTATACACTTAATAGATATAATAGATATAGGTATAAAATATAGACATAATAGATATAGGTATAAAATAGAGACATGATAGATATAATAGATATAGTTATAAAATATAGACGTAATAGATATTATAGATATAGGTATAAAATATAAACGTAATAGATATAATAGATATAGGTGTAAAATATAGACATAATAGATAGATATAGGTATAAAATACAGACATAATAGATATAATAGATATAGGTATAAAATATAGAAATAATAGATATAGGTATAAAATAGAGACATAATAGATATAATAGATGTAGTTATGAAATACAGACATAATAGATATAATAGATATAGGTATGATATACAGACATAATAGATATTATAGATATAGGTATAAAATATAGACAAAATAGATGTAATAGCCATAGGTATAAAATATAGACATAATAGATAGATATCGGTATAAAATATATACATAAAAGATATAATAGATAGGGGTATAAAATATAGATATAATAGATATAGGTATAAAATATCGATATAATAGACATAATAGATATATATATAAAATAGAGATATAATAGATATAGTTATCAACTATAGATAAAATAGATATAATAGATATCGGTATAAAATATATATAGTAGATATAATTATAAAGTATAAATATAATAGATATAATAGATCCAGTATAAAATATACACATTAAAGATATACGTATAAAATATAGACATCATAGATATAATAGATACAGTTATAAAATATAGACATAATAGATGTAATAGATATTGGTATAAAATATACACATAATAGATATAATAGATATAGGTATCAAATATAGACATAAGAGATACAATAGATATAGGTATACAATACAGACATAATAGATATAATGGATATCGGTATAAAATATTGACATAATAGATATAATAGATATAGGTATAAAATATAGACATAATAGATATACGTATAAAATATAGACATAATAGATATAATAGATATAGTGATAAAATATAGTCATAATAGATATAGGTATAAAATATAGACATAATAGATATAATAGATACAGTTATAAAGTATAGACATAATAGATATAATAGATATAGGTATAAAATAAAGACATAATAGATATAATACATATAGGTATAAAATACAGACATAATAGATATTATAGATAGAGGGATAAAATATAGACATATTAGATATAATAGATATAGGTATAAAATACAGACATAATAGATATAATAGATATAGGTATAAAATATAGATATAATAGTTATAATAGATATAGGTAAAAAATATAGACAAAATAGTTATAGGTATAAAATATAGACATAATAGATATAATGGATATATGTATAAAATATAGACATAATATATATAATAGATATAGGTATAAAATATAGACATAATAGATATAGGTATAAAATATAGACATAATAGGTATAATAGATATAGGTATAAAATATAGACATAATCGATATAGGTATAAAATATAGACATAATAGATATAATAGATATAGGTATAAAATATAGGCATAATAGATATAACAAATATAGGTATAAGATAGAGACAAAATAGATTTGATAGATATAGGTATAAAATATCGACATAATAGATATAATAGACATAGTTATATAATATAGACATAATAGATATGATAGATATAGGTTCAAAATGTAGACATAATAGATATGATATATATAGGTATAAAATGTGGACATAATAGATATGATAGATAATAGATATAATAGAAATAGGTATAAAATATAGACATAATAGATATAATAGATATAAGTATAAAACATAGACATTATAGATATAACAGATACAGGTATAAAATACAGATACAATAGATATATGTATAAAATATTGATATAATAGATATAATAGACATAAAAGATATAATAGATATAGATATAAAATATAGATACAATAGCTATAATGGATATGGGTAACAAATATACATATAATAGATATAGTTATAAAATATAGATATAGTGGATATAATAGATATAGGTATGAAATATAGACATAATGGATATAATAGATAGAGGTATAAAGTATAGACATGATAGATATAATAAATAAAGATATATAATATAGACATAATAGATACCATAGATATTGGTATTAAATATAGACATAACAGATATAGGTATAAAATTTAGACATAATAGATATAATAGATATAGGTAAAAAATACAGATATAAGTGTTATAATAGATATAGGTATAAATATAGACATAATATAATAGATACAGGTATAAAATATAGACATAATAGATATAGGTATAAAATATAGATATAATAGATATAATAGATATAGGTATAAAATACAGACATAATAGATATAATTGATAGAGTTATAAAATACAGACATAATAGATAAAATAGATAGAGGAATAAATATAGATATAATAGATATAATAGATATAGGTATAAAATACAGACATAATAGATATAATAGATACAGGTATAAAATATAGACATAATATATATATTAGATATAGGTATAAAATATACACATATATAATAAATATAGGTTAAAAATATAGACAGAATAGATATAATAGACATAGGTATAAAATATAGACAAAATAGGTATAATAGATACATGTGGAAAATATAGATATAATAGATATAGGTTTAAAATATAGACATAATAGGTATAATAGAAATACGTATAAAATATAGATATAATAGGTATAGATATAAAACAAAAAAATTCTAGATATAATAGATACAGGTATAAAATATAGATATAATCGATATAATTATAAAATATAAGTATAATAGATATAATAGTTATAGGTAAAAAGTGTAGATATAATGGATATAATAGATATAGGTATAAAATATAGACATAATAGATATAATAGATATAGGTCTGAAAGGTAGACAAAATAGATATAGGTATAAAATATAGAGAGAATAGATATAACACACATAGTGATAAAATATAGACATAATATTTATAATAGATATAGGTATAAATATAGACATAATAGGTATAGGTATAAAATATAGACATAACAGATATAATATATATGGGTATAAAATATAGACATAATAGATAAAATACATATATGAATAAAATATAGACATAATAGATACAATAGATATAGACATAATAGATATAATAGATATAGTTATAAAATATAGACATAATAGATATAATAGATATAGGCATGAAATAGAGACATAATAGATATAGGTATAAAGTATAGACATAATAGATACAATAGATACAGGTATAAAATATAGACATAAAAGATATAATAGTTATAGATATAAAATATAGACATAATAGATATAGGTATCAAGTATAGATACAATTGATATAATAGATATAGGTATGAAAATTAGACATAATAGTTATAATAGATATAGGTATAAATTATAGATATAATTGATATAATAGATATACGTATAAAACATAGATATAATTGATATAGGCACAAAATATAGATATAATAGATATAATAGACATAAGTATAAAATATAGATATAATAGACATAATGATAAAGTATAAATATAATAGATATGATAGATATAGGTATGAAATATAGATATAAGAAATGTAGGTATGAAATATAGTTATAATAGATATAGGTATAAAGTATAGATATAATAGATAGAGGTATAAAATATAGACATAATAGATAAAATAGATACAGGTTTAAAATATAGACATAATAGATATAATAGATACACGTATAAAATATACACATAAAAGATATAATAGATATAGGTATAAAATATACACATAATAGATATATGTATCAAGTATAGATATAATAGATACAATAGATATAGGTATGAAATATAGATATAATTGATATAATAGATATAGGTAAAACATATAGACATAATAGATATAATACATATAGGTATAAAATACAGACATAATAGATGTAATAGATATCGGTATAAAATATAGACATAATAGATATAATAGATATAGGTATAAAATATAGACATAATAGATATAATATACATAGGCATAAAATACAGACATAATAGACATAATAGATATAGGTATAAAATATATACAGAATAGATGTAGGTATAATATATAGACATAATAGTTATAGATATAGGTTATAACATAAAGATATAATAGATATAGGTATAAAATATAGACATAAGAGGTATATTAGATATACGTATAAAATATAGACATCATAGATATAATAGATATAGGTATAAAATGTACACATAATAGATATAATAGATATAGGTATAAAATATAGACATAATAGATATAATTGATATAGGTATAAAATATAGACATAATATATATAACAGATATACATATAAAATATAGACATAATAGATATAATAGATATAGGTATAAAATATAGACAGAATAGATATAAGTATAAAATACAGACATAATAGATATAATAATTATAGGTATAAAATATACACATAATAGATATAATAGACATAGGTATAAAATGTAGACATAATAGATATAATAGATATAGGGATAAAATATAGACAAAAAAGATATAATACATATAGGTATAAAATATAGACATCATCGATATAATAGATAAAGGTATAAAATATAGACATAATAGATGTAGACATAAAATATAGATATAATAGAGAGAATAGATAGAGATATAAAATATAGACATAGATATATAGATATAGATATAATGTAGATATAGATATTAATACCTATGTAATAGATATAGGTATAAAATACAGACATAATAGATATAGGTATAAAATACAGACATAATAGATATAGGAATAAAATATAGACATAATAGACATAATTGATATAGGTATAAAATATAGACATAATAGATATAATAGATATAGGTATAAAATATAGGCATAATAGATATAATAGATAGAGGTATAAAATATAGACATAAGAGATATAATTGATAGTTATAAAAAATAGACATAATAGATATAATAGATAGAGGGATAAAATGCAGACATAATAAATATAATAGGTAAAGGTATAAAATACAGACATAATAGATATAATAGATATAGGTATACAATATAGACATAATAGATATAATATATATAGCTATAAAATATAGACGTAATAAATATAGGTATAAAATATAGACATAATAGCTAAAATACATGTAGGTATGAAATATAGACATAATAGATATAATAGATATAGGTATAAAATATAGACAAAATAGGTATAATTGATATAGGTATAAAATATAGACATAATAGATATAATAGATATACATAAAAAATATAGACAAAATACTTATAGGTATAAAATATAGACATAATAGATATACTAGATACAGGTATAGAATATAGACATAATAGATTTAATAGATATAGGTATAAAATATAGAGATAATACATATAATAGATATAGGTATAAAATATAGACATAATAGATATAATAGATATAGGTATGAAATATAGATATAATAGATATAAGTATAACATATAGACATAATAGATAAAATAGATATAGGTATAAAATATAGACATAATAGATATAATAGATGTAGGTATAAAATATAGACATAATAGATATAAAAGATATAGGTATAAAATATAGACATAATAGATAGTGGTATAAAATATAGACAAAATAGGTATAGGTATGAAATATAGACATAATAGATATACCTATAAAATATAGACATAACAGTTATAATAGATAGAGGTATAAAATATACACATAATAGATATAATAGATATAGGTATAAAATATAGACACAAGAGATATAATAGATACAGGTATAGAATAGAGACCTAATAGATATAATAGATATAGGTATAAAATATAGACATTATAGATAAAATCGATACAAGTATAATATATAGAAATAATAGATATGATGGATATACGTATAAAATATAGATATAATAGATATAGATATCAAACGTAGATATAATAGATATAATAGATATAGGTGTAAAATATAGATATAATAAACATGGGTATAAAATATAGACATAATAGATATAATAGATATAGCTGTAAAATATATACATAATACATAGATATAAAATTTAGTCATAATATATATAATAGATGTAGGTATAACATATAGACATAATACATATAATAGATATAGACATTATAGATATAGGTATAAAATATAGTCAGAGATAAAATAGAGATATAAAATATAGACATAATAGATATAATAGAGCAATAAAAGAGACATAACAAATATAATAGATATAGGTATAAAATATAATGGATATACGTATAGAATATAGACATAATAGATATAATAGATATCGATATAAAATATAGACATAACAGATATAATAGATATAGGTATAGAATATAGAAATAATAGATATAATAGATATAGGTATAAAATATAGACATAATAGATATAATAGATATAGGTATAAAATACAGATATAATAGATAAAAGAGATAGAGTTGTAAAATATAGACATTATAGATATAATAGATAGGGTATAAAATACAGACTTAATCGATATTATAGATAGAGTTATAAAATATAGACATAACAGACATAGGAGTAAAATATAGACATTATAGATATAATAGATATAGGTATAAAATATAGATATAATACATATTATAGATACAGCTAGAAAATATAGACAAAATAGAAATAATAGATATAGGTAAAATATAGACATAATACATATAGGTATAAAATATAGACTTAATTGATATAATAAATATAGTTATAAAATATGGATATAATCGACATAATATATAGAGTTATAAAATGTAGACATAATAGATACAAAAGATAGAGGTATAAAATACAGACATAATAGATTTAATAGATAGAGGTAGAATATATAGACACAAGAGATATAACAGAGGTATAAAATTCAGACATAATAGATATAATACATATAGGTTTAAAATATAGACTTAAAAGATATAATAGATATAGGTATAAAATATAGATATAACAGATATAATAGAGAGTCATAAAACATACACATAATATATATAATAGATAGAGGTATAAAATATATACATAATAGATATAATTGATACAGGTATAAAACATAGACATAATAGATATAATAGAGGTATAAAATATAGACAATAATAGATATAATAGAGGTATAAAATAGAGACATAATAGATATAATAGATACAGATATAAAATATGGACATAATAGATATAGGCATAAAATACAGATAAATAGATATAAAAGACAGAAGTATAAAATATAGACATAATAGATATAAGAGATAAAGATATAAAATATGGACATAATAGATATAGGTATAAAGTAAACACACAATAGATATAATAGATATAGGTATAAAATATAGACATAAGAGATATAATACATATAGGTACAAAATGTAAACATCATACATATAATCGATACAGGTATAAAATATATACATAACAGATATAGGTATGAAGTATAGACATAATAGATATAATAGACATAGGTATAACATATGGACATAATACATACAATCGATATAGGTATAAAATATAGACATAATAGATATAATAGATATAGGTATAAAATATAGATGCAATAGATATAATAGATATCCGTATAAAATATAGATACAATAGATATCGGTATGAAACATAGATATAATAGATATAATAGATACCGATATAAAATAGAGATATAATAGATAAAATTATAAAATAAAAATATAATACATATAATAGATATAGGTATGAAATATAGATATAATATATATAGGTATAAAATATAGTTATTACAGATATATGTATAAAATATAGATAAAATAGATTTAATAGATATAGTTGTAAAATATAGACATAATAGATATAATAGATATAGGTATAATATATACACATAATAGATATAATAGATATAAGTATAAAATATAGACATAATAGATATAATAGATATAGGTATAAAATATCGTAATAAAAGATATAATACATATAGGTATGAAATATAGATAGAATAGATATAACACATAGAAGTATAAAAAATAGACATAATAAATATAGGTATAAAACATAGACATAATAGATATAATTGATATAGGTATAAAATATAGATATATATAGGTATAAAATATAGTTATAATAGATAAAGGTATAAAATATAGACATTAAGGATATAATAGATATAGGTATAAAAGATAGACACAATAGTTATAATATATGTGGGTATAAAATATAGACATAATACATATGATAAATATAGGTATAAAATATAGACATAATAGATATAATAGATATAGGTATAAAATATAGACATAATAGATATAGGTTTAAAATATATACATAATAGATATAAGAAATAGAGTTATAAAATATAAACATAGTAGATATAATAGATACAGGTATAAAATATAGATATAATAGACATATGTATAAAATATAGGCGTAATAGATACAATAGATGTACTTATAAAATATAGACTTAAAAGATATAACACATATAGGTATAAAATAAAGACATAATAGATATAGGTATAAAATACTGACATAATAAATATAATAGATATAAATAAAATACAGATGTTATCGATATAGGTATAAAATGTAGACATAATACACATAATAGATTTAAGTATAATATACAGTTATAATAGATATAGGTATAAAATATACATATAGATATAGGGATAAAACACAGACATAATAATTATAATATATGTAGGTATAATATGTAGACATAATAGATATAATAGATATAGGTATAAAACATAGAAATAATAGATATAATCGATATAGGTATAAAATATAGATATAAGAGATATAATACATATAGGTATAAAATGTAGACAGAATAAACATAATAGATACAGGTATGAAGGATACACATAATAGATATAATAGATACTGGTATAAAATATAGACATAATGGATATTATAGATATAGGTATAAAATATAGACATAATAGATATAATAAATACAGGTAAAAAATATAGATATAATAGATATAGGTATAAAATATAGATATAATAGATATAATACATATATGTATAAAAAAAGATATAATAGATACAAGTATAAAATATAGACGATAGATATAATAGATATAGGTATGAAATATAGATATAATAGATATAATTATAAAATATTAATATAATAGATATAGATATAGGAAAAAATATAGATATAATGTATGTAGGTATAAAATTTGGTTATAATAGGTATAAGAATAAAATATAGATATAGGCATAAAACATGGACATAATAGATATGATAGATATACGTATAAAATATAGATATAATAGATATAAAGGATATAGGTAAAAAAATAGATATAATAGATATAGGTATAAAATACAGACATAAGAGATATAATACATATAGGCATAAAATATAGACATAATAGATATAACAGATATATTGGATAGAGTTATAAAATATAGACATTATAGATATATGTGATATATGTATAAAATATAGATATAATAGATATAGGTATAAAATATAGACATAATAGATATAATAGATATAGGTATAAAATATAGACATAATAGATATAATAGATATACGTATAGATTATAGACATAATAGATATAATAGATATAGGTATGAAATATAGACATAATAGATATAATATATATAGGTATAAAATATAGCCATAATAGATATAATAGATATAGGTATAAAATATAGACATAATAGTTATAGGTATAAAATATAGACATAATAGATATAATAGATATAGGTATCAAATACAGACATAATAGATGTTATTGATATAGGTATAAAATATAGACATAAAATATATAATAGATAGGGATATAAAATACAGATATAATAGATATAGGTATAAAATATCGATATAATAGATAAAATAGATATATGTATAAAATATAGATATTATAGATATAGGTATAAAATATAGATATAACAGATATCGCTATGAAATATAGGCACAATAGATATACATATAGGTATACAATAAAGATATAATGGATATAGGTTCAAAAAATAGATATAATAAATATAATATATATTGGTATAAAATATAAACATAATAGATGTAATAGATACACATATAAAATATAGACATAATAGACATAATAGATATAGGTAAAAAATATAGATATAATAGATATAATAGATAAACGTATAAAATATAGACATAATAGATATAATAAATATAGGTATAAAATATAGACATAAGAGATATGATAGATATAGGTATAAAATATAGACATCATAGATATAATAGATAAAGTATAAAATATAGACATCATAGATATAATAGATATAAGTATAAAATGTAGACATGAAAGATATAATAGATATAGGTGTAAAATATAGACATAATAGATATAATAAATATAGGTTTAAAATATAGACAATACATGTAGAGAAAAAAATATAGAAAATAGATATAATAGATATAAGTATCAAATATAAACATAATAGATATAGGTATAAAATATAGAGTTAATAGATACCATAGATATAGGAATAAAATATGGACATAATAGATATAGGTATCAAATATAGATATAATAGATATAACAGATATAGGTATAAAATATGGATATAATATATATAATAGATATAGGTATAAAATATGGATATCATAGATACAGATATTGGTATAAAATATAACAGATAACATGGTTATAGGTATAAAATATAGATATAATAGATATAGGTATAAAATATAGTTATAATAGGTATAGTAGATATAGTTATAAAATATAGATATAATAGGTATAATACACAAAGGTATAAACAACAGATATAATAGATATAGTTATAAAATATAGATATAGTGGATATAATAGATGTAGGTATAAAATATAGACATAATTGATATAATAGATATAGGTATAAAATATACACATAATAGATATAATAGATATAGGTATAAAATATAGACATAACAGATATAATGAATATAGGGATATAATATTGACGTAATAGATATTATAGTTATAGGTATAAAATATAAACATAATACATATTATAAATATGGGTATAAAATATATACAATAGTTATAATAGATATAGATATGAAATACAGACATAATAGATATAATAGATATAAGTATAAAATATAGACATAATAGACATAATAGATATAGGTATAAAATATAGATATAATAGATATAATAGATAAAGGTATAAAATATAGACATAATAGATATAATAAATATACGTATAAAATATAGACATAAGAGATATGATAGATATAAGTATAAAATATAGACAAAATTGATATAATAGATATAAGTATAAAATATAGACATCATAGATATAATAGATATAGGTATAAAATGTAGACATGAAAGTTATAATAGATATAGGTATAAAATACAGACATAATAGATATAATAGATATAGGTTTAAAATATAGACAATACATGTAGAGATAAAAAATATAGAAAATAAATATAATAGATATAAGTATCAAATATAAACATAATAGATATAGGTATAAAATATAGAACTAATAGATACCATAGATATAGGAATAAAATATGGACATAATAGATATAGGTATCAAATATAGATATAATAGATATAATAGATATAGGTATAAAATTTGGATATAATATAAATAATAGATATAGGTATACAATATGGATATCATAGATACAGATATTGGTAGAAAATATAGATATAACAGATAACATGGATATAGGTATAAAATATAGATATAATAGATATAGGTATAAAACACAGTTATAATAGGTATAGTAGATAAAGTTATAAAATATGGATATAATAGGTATAATACACAAAGGTATAAACAACAGATATAATAGATATAGATATAAAATATAGATATAGTGGATATAATACATGTAGGTTTATAATATAGACCAAATAGATATAATAGATATAGTTATAAAATATACACATAATAGATATAATAGATACGGGTATAAAATATAGATATAAGAGATATACGTATAAAATACAGACAAAATAGATATAATAGATAAAGGTATAATATCTAGACATAAAAGATATAATGGATATACTCATAATAGATATAACAGGTATAGGTATAAAATATAGACATAATAGATATAATCGACAGTTATAAAATCTAGACATCATAGATATAATAGATATAGGTATAAAATATAGACATAATAGATATAGGTATAAAATATAGACATAATAGATATAATAGATATAGGTATAAAATAAAGAAGGAATAGACATAGGTATAAAATATAGACATAATAGATATAATAGATATAGTTATAATATATACACATAATAGATATAGGTATAAAATATAGACATAATAGATAGAAGAGATAGAGGTATAAAAAATAGACATAATAAATATAATAGATATAGGTATGAAAAATAGCCATAATAGATTTAATAGATATAGGTAAAAAATATAGATATAATAGATATAATAGACATAATAGATATAGGTTTAAAATATACAAATAATGGACATAGTAGATATAGGTATAAAATATAGACATAAAGATATAATAGATACAGGTTTAAAATATACACAGATTAGATATAATAGATATAGTTGTAAAATATAGACATAATAGATATAGATATAAAATATAGACATAATATATAAAATGGATATAGATATAAAATATAGACATAATATATAGTTATAAATATAGACATAATAGATATAATAGATATAGGTGTAAAATATAGACATAATATATAGTTATAAAATATAGACATAATAGATGTTATAGATACAGGTATAAAATGTAGACATAATAGATACAGGTATAAAATATATACATAAAGATATAATACATATAGGTATAAAATATACACAGAATAGATATAATAGATATAGGTGTAAAATATAGACATTATAGATATAGATATAAAATATAGACATAATAGTTATAATAGATATAGGTATAAAATATAGACATAATAGATATAGGTGTAATATTTAGACATAATACTTATAGTAGATATAGGTATAAAATATAGACATAATAGATATAATAGATATAGTTATAAAATATAGACGTAAAAGATATAATAGATATAGGTATAAAATATACACATACTAGATATAATAGATATAGGTATAAAATATAGACATAACAGATATAATGAATATAGGGATAAAATATAGACGTAATAGATATTATAGATATAGGTATAAAATAGAAACATAATACATATAATAAATATGGGTATAAAATATAGACAATAGATATAATAGATATAGGTATGAAATACAGACATAATAGATATAATAGATATAGGTATAAAATATAGACATAATAGATATGATATATATAGGTATAAAATATAGACATAATAGATTTGATAGATATAGGTATAAATATAAACATAATAGATATAATAGATATAGGTATAAAATATAGACATAATTGATATAATAGATATAGGGGTAAAACATAGACATAATAGATATAATAGATACAGGTATAAAATATATATATAATAGATATAGGTGTAAAATATAGATATAATAGATATAATAGGTAGACATAATAGATATAATAGATATAGGAAAGAAATATAGATATAATAGATATAATGGATATCGGTATCAAATATACATATAATATATATAGGTATAAAATATAGATATAGTGGATATAATAGATATAGGTATAAAATATAGACATAATAGATATAATAGATATAGTTATAAAATATAGACGTAATAGATGTAGGTATTAAATATAGACATAGAAGATATAATGGATATAGTGATAAAATCTAGACATAATAGATATTATAGATACAGGTATAAAATATAAACATAATACATATAGTAGATATGGGTATAAAATATAGACAATAGATATAATAGATATAGGTATGAAATACAGACATAATAGATATAAAGATATAGGTTTAAAATATAAACATAACAGATTTAGGTATAAAATATAGACATAATAGATATAATAGTTATAGGTATAAAATATAAACAGACAAGGTATAATAGATATAGGTTTAAAATAAAGACATAATAGATATAATATATATAAGTATAAAATATAGATATAATAGATATAATGTACATTGGTATAAAATATAGACATAATATACATAACAGATATTGGTATAAAATATAGGACATAATAAATATACCTGAAAATATAGACATAACAGTTATAACAGATATAGGTATAAAATATAGACATAATAGATACAATAAATATAGGTATAAAATATAGCCATAGGAGATATAATAGATATATGTATAAAATATAGACATAGTAGATATAGGTATAAAATAAAGACATAATAGATATAATAGATATAGGTATAAAATATAGACAAAATATATATAAAAGATATACGTATAAAATATAGACATAATAGATATAGTAGATATAGGTACAAAATAAATACAGAATAGATATAGGTATAAAATATAGACATAATAGATATAATAGATATAGTTATAATATATACACATAATAGATATAGGTATAAAATATAGACATAATAGATAGAAGAGATAGAGGTATAAAATATAGACATAATAAATAAAATAGATATAGGTATGAAAAACAGCCAAAATAGATATAATAGATATAGGTATAAAATATAGATATAATAGATATAATACACATACTAGATATAGGTATAAAATATACAAATAATGGACATAGTAGATATAGGTATAAAATATAGACATAAAGATATAATAGATATAGGTTTAAAATATACAAGATTAGATATAATAGATATAGGCGTAAAATATAGACATAATAGATATAGATATAAAATATAGACATAATATATAAAATGGATATAGATATAAAATATAGACATAATATATAGTTATAAAATATAGACATAATAGATATGATAGATATAGGTGTAAAATATAGACATAATACATAGTTATAAAATATAGACATAGTAGATGTTATAGATAGAGGTATAAAATGTAGACATAATAGATATAGGTATAAAATATAGACATAAAGATATAATACATATAGGTATATAATATACACAGAATAGATATAATAGATATAAGTGTAAAATATAGACATAATAGATATAGGTATAAAATATAGACATAATAGTTATAATAGATATAGGTATAAAATATAGACATAATAGATATAGGTGTAATATTTAGACATAATACTTATAATAGATATAGGTATAAAATATAGACAAAATAGATATAATAGATATAGATATAAAATATAGAAGTAAAAGATCTAATAGATATAGGTATAAAATATACACATAATAGATATAATAGATATAGGTATAAAATATAGACATAACAGATATAATGAATATAGGGATAAAATATAGACGTAATAGATATTATAGATAGGTATAAAATATAAACATAATACATATAATAAATAAGGGTATAAAATATAGACAATAGATATAATACATATAGGTATGAAATACAGACATAATAGATATAATAGATATAGGTAAAAAATATAGACATAATAGATATGATATATATAGGTATAAAATATAGACATAATAGATTTGATTAGATATAGGTATAAAATATAAACATAATAGATATAATAGATATAGATATAAAATATAGACATAATAGATATAATATATATAGGAATAAAATATAGACATAATAGACATAATAGATATAGGTATAAAATATAGACATAATAGATATAATAGAAATAGGTACAAAACATAGACATAATAGATATAATAGATATAGGTATAAAATATACCATAACAGATATAATAGGTATAGGTATAAAATATAGACATAATAGATATAATAGATACAGGTATAAAATAAATATACGATAGATATAGGTGTTAAATATAGATATAATAGATTATAATAGGTAGACATAATACATATAATAGATATAGGAATGAAGTATAGATATAATAGAATATAATGGATATGGGTATCAAATATACATATAATATATATAGGTATAAAATATAGATATAGTGGATATAATAGATATAGGTATAAAATATAGACATAATATATATAATAGATATAGTTATAAAATATAGGCGTAATAGATATAGGTATTAAATATAGACATAGCAGATATAATGGATATAGGGATAAAATATAGACGTAATAGATATTATAGATATAGGTATAAAATATAAACATAATAGATAAATAGATATGGGTATAAAATATAGACAATAGATATAATAGATATAGGTATGAAATACAGACATAATAGATATAAAGATATAGGTTTAAAATATAGACATAATAGATTTAGGTATAAAATATAGACATAATAGATATACTAGTTATAGGTATAAAATATAAACAGACGAGGTATAATAGATATAGGTATAAAATAAAGACATACTAGATATACATATAAGTATAAAATATAGATATAATAGATATAATGGACATTGGTATAAAATATAGACATAACATACATAATAGATATTGGTATAAATATAGACATAATAGATATAGGTAAAATTATACACATAATAGATATAATAGATATCCCTGTAAAATATAAACAGACGAGGTATTATAGATATAGGTATAAAATATAGATATAATAGAGATATATATATAGGAATAAAAATAGACATATTAGATATTGGTATAAAATATGAACAAAAGAGGTATAATAGATATAGGTACAAATATAGACATAAAGATATAATAGATAGGTATAAAATACAGACATAATAGAATGTATAAAGTATAGACACAATAGATATAAAAGATATAGGTATAAAATATAGACATAAGAGGTATAGTCGATAAAGTTATAAAACATAGATACAATAGATATAATAGATATAGGCATAAAAAATAGACAGAATAGATATGGGTAATATATACCCATATTTATATACATATAAAATATAAACATAAAATGTAGAAAAGATATAGATATAAAAAATAGACATAAATATAAATACATATACGATAAAATATAGTAGATATAAAAGATATGGATATAAATATTGACATAATAGATATGGGTATAAAATATACACATAATAGACATAATAGATATAGGTATAAATTGGCATAATAGATAGA
>NW_022144713.1:0-66856 GCF_007565055.1 Rhinopithecus roxellana
TATTGTTATACTATATCTATTATATCTGTTGTTTATATACCTTTGTGTATTATACCTATTATATCTATATTTTATAACTATATCTACTATACCTATTATAACTATATTTTTACCTATATCTATTATATCTATATTTTATACCTATACCATGTTATCTGTTATATTTTATACCAATATCTGTATCTGATATCCATATTTTATACCTATATCTATATATATCTTATATCCATATTTTATACCTATATCTGTTATCTATTATATCTATATTTGATACCTATATCTATTATGTCCATATTTTATTCCTATATCTATGGTATCTATTAACTCTATATTTTATACCTATATCTATTATGTTTATATTTGATACTTATATCTATTATATCTATTTTCTATATTTTTTTCTCTACATGTATTGTCTATATTTTAAACCTATATTTATTATATCTATTATGTCTATATTTCACACCTATATCTATTATATCTTTCATGTCTACATTTTATACTTATCTATTATATCTATGATCTCTATATTTTATACTTTATCTATTATATCTATGATGTCTATTCATTTTCGTAACCATAGTATCTATCATATCTCTGTATGTCTATATTTTATACGCATAGTTTACATTATACTCTATATGTGTATATTTTATACGTTTATCTATTATATCTATTATATCATATTTTCTCTTACCTGATATCACTATATGTCCTATTATGTCTATATTTTATTATGTGTATCTATTCACTCTATTATGTTATATTTGTATTACCAATAATATATTTATATTTATTATATCTATTTTTTGAACCTATATCCATCTATATCTTTATTGTATACCTAATGTCTATCTATTGTGCCTATATTTCATAGCGATATCTGTTATATCTATATTGTATACCTATATCTATAATATCTATATTTTATACATATATCTATTTTATCTATTATATCGATATTTTATTACCTATATCTATTATATCTATATTTTATATCCCTATCTATTATATATTTTATGTCTATATTTTATACCTATATCAATAACATCTATTATGTCTGTATTTGATACCTATATCTATTATATCTATTATGTCTATATTTTATACCTATAACTATTATGTCTATATTTTATACCTATAACTATTATATCTATTATGGCTATATTTTATACCTATATATATTATATCTATTATGTCTATATTTCATACCTATATCTATTATATCTATTATGTCTATAATCTATACGTATATCTATTATATCTATTATGTCTATATTTTATACCTATATCTATTATATCTATTATGTCTATATTTTATACCTATATCTATTATATCTATATTTTATACATATATCACATATATCTATAAGTCTATATTTTATAACTCTATCCAATATCTGTTATATCTATTATGTCTATATTTTATGCCTATATGTATTATATCTCTTATGTCTGTATTTATACCTATATCTATTATATCTATTTTTTTACCTATATCCTTTATATCTATTATATCTATATTTTATACGTATATCTATCATATCTATTATGTCCATGTTTTATGCCTATATCTATATTTTATTCTTATACCTATTATAACCAAATTTTATACCTTCATACATTATATCTATATTTTTTTCCTGTATCTATATCTATTATATTAATATTTATAATTATATCTATTATATCTATATTTCATACCTATATCTATTATATCTATTGTCTATATTTTATACCTGTATCTATTATATCTTTTTTTATACATATATCTATTATATCTATTATATCTATATTTTATACCTATATCTATTATATCTATATTTTTTACCTGTATTTATTATATCTATTATGTCTATATTTTATACCTATATCTATAATATCCATTATGTCTATATTTTATACCAGTATCTATTATTTCTACTATGTGTATCCTTCATACCTGTATCTATTATGTTTATTCTGTCTACATTTTATACCTATATGTATTATATCTCTTATATCTATATTTTATACCTATATCGATTATATCTATTATTTCTATGTTTTATACCTATATCTATTATATCTATTATGTCTACATATTATACCTACATATATTATAATTATTATGTCTGTGTTTTATCCCTATATCTATATGTATATTTTATACCTATATCTATTATAACTGTATATTATACTTAAATCTATTATGTGTATTATGTCTACATTTTATACCTATATCGATAACATCTGTATTTTATTTATATCTATTATATTTATTATGTCAGTATTTTATACCTATATCTATTATGTCTTTATTTTATACCTATATGTGTTATATCTTTTAAGTCTATATTTTATAAGTACATCTATTGTATCTATTACGCCTATATTTTATACATATGTCTATTATATCTATATTTTATACCTGTATCTATTATATCTACTATGTTTATATTTTATAACTCTATTTCTTATATCTATTATGTATATATTTAAACCTATATCTATTATGTCTATATTTTATACCTATATCTATTATATCTATTATGTCTATATTTTATACCTATATTTATCATATGTATTATGTCTATATTTTATACCCACATATATTATAACTATTGTGTCTATCTTTTATACCTATATCTATTATATCCTTAATGTCTATATTTTATACCTTTATCTATTATAACTATATTTTTATACCTATATATATCTATATTTTATACCTATATCAATTATATCTATTATGTCTATGTTTATACCTATATTTATTATGTCTATTTTTTATACTTCTATGTGTTATATCTATTCTATCTATATTTCATACCTATATGTATTATATCTTTTATTACGATATTTTATACCTATATCTATTATATCTATTATGTCTATATTTTATACTTATATCTATTATATCTATTATGTGTATATATTATACCTATATCTATTATATCTATTATGTCTATATTTTACAACTATATCTATTAAATCTATTTTATCTATATTTTATACATATATCTGTAATAACTATATTTTATACCTATATATATTATATCTATATTTCATACCTATATCTATTATATGTATTATATTTTTATTTTATAATTTTATCTATTATATCTCTATTTTATATCGGTATCTATTATATCTATTATATCTATGTTTCATACCGATATCTATTGTATCTATATTTTATACGGATATCTATTATATCTATTGCATCTATATTTTATACCTATATCTATTATATCTATTATGTCTATATTTTATACCTATATCGATTGTATGTATTATGTCCATATGTTATACCTATGTCTATTATATCTATTATGTCTATACTTCATACCTATATCTGTTATGTATATATTTTATACCTGTATCGATTATATGTATGATGTTTACATTTGTACCTATATGTATTATATCTCTTATGTCTATATTTTATACCTATATCTATTATATCTATTGTGTGTTTACTTTATACCTATATCTATTATGTCCATATTTTATATCTTTATCTCTTATATCTATTATGTCTATATTTTATACTTCTGTCTTTTATATCTATTTATCTGTATTTTATGCCTATATCTATTATGTCCATATTTTATATCTGTATCTATTATATCTATTATGTCTCTATTTTATACCTCTATTATATCTATTATTGTCTATATTTTATACCTCTATTATATCTATTATGTCTATGTTTTATACCTGTATCAATTATATCTATTATGTATATATTTTATACCTCTATCTATTATATATATTATGTGTATGTTTTATGACTCTCTATTATATCTGTTATATCTATATTTTATACCTATATCTATTATATCTTTTAAGTCTATATTTTAAACCTATATGTATTATATCTATTATGTCTGAATTTTATACCTCTGTTATATCTCTTGTGTCTATATATTCTACCTCTATCTATTAAATCTATTATGTCTGTATTTTATACCTCTATCTTTTGTATCTATTATGTCTACATTTTATAACTCTATATATTATGTCGATTATATCCATATTTTATAACTATATTTATTATATCAATTAAGTCTATATTTTATACCTATATGTATTATGTCTATATTTTACCTATATCTATTATTTCTATTTTGTCTATATTTTCTAGCTGTATCTATAATATGTATTATATCTATATTTTATACCTATATCTATTATATCTATAATGTCTATATTTTACTCCTATGTCTGTAATGTCTATATTTTATAACTCTATCTATAATATCGATTAAGTCTGTATTTTATACCCTATCTATTATATCTATAATGTCTATATTTTACAACTCTATCTCTTTTATCTATTATATCTGTATTTTATACCTATATCTATTATATCTATTATGTCTATATTTTATACCTATATCTATTATATCTATTATTTCTATATTCTATACCTATATCTATTATATCTGTTATGTCTATATTTTATATCGATATCTATTATATCTATTATGTCTATATTCTATACGTATATCCATTATATTTTATACCTATATCTATTATATTTGTTATGTCTCTTTTATTGCTCTATTATATCTATTATGTCTATATTTTATATCTCTATTTTATCTCTGACTATATTTTATACCTATATCTATAATGTCTATATCTATTATATGTATTATGTCTATATGTTATACCTACATCTATTATATATATTATGACTAAATTTTATATCTATGTATTATGTATATATTTTACAGCTATATCTATTATATCTATTATGTCTATATTTTATACCCATGTTTATTATATCTATATTTTACACCTATATCTATTATATCTATTATATCTACGTTTGATATCTATATCTATTATATCTATATTTTATACGTATATCCATCATATCTATTATTTCTATATATTATACTTGTATCGATTTTATCTATAATGTCTATATTTTATACCTATATCTATTATATCTATTAGGTCTCTATTCTATACCTGTATCTATTATATCTCTTGTGTCTATATTTTATACCTATATCTATTATATCTATTATGTGTATATTTTATACCTCTATCTATTATAACTGTTATGTCTATATTTTATAGGTATATCTATTATGTCTATATTTCATACCTATACCTATTTTGTCTATATTTTATACCACTATCTATTATGTCTATATTTTATACCTATATCTTTTATATCTATTATGTCTATATTTTATACCTACATCTATTATATCTATTATGTCTATATTTTATACCTATATCTATTTTATCTATTATGTCTATATGTTATACTTACATCTATTATATCTATATTTCATACCTATATCTATTATATCTATTATGTCTATATTTTATACCTATATCTATTATATGTATTATCTCTATATTTTATACCTATATCTATTAAATCTATTATGTCTATATTCTATACCTGTATCTAGTATATCTATTATGTCTATATTTTATACCTATAAGTATTTTGTCTATATTTTTTATGTATATCTATTATATCTATTATGTCTATATTTTATACCTATATCAATTATACCTATTTTGTCTATAATTTATACCTATATCTATTATATCTATTATGTCTATATTTCATACCTACATGTATTTTAGCTATTATGTCTATATTTTATACCTATATTTATTACGTCTATATTTTATAGCTATATATATTATATCTATTATGTCTATATTGTATACCTATATCTATTATATCTATTATGTCTGTATTTTATACCTTTACCTATTATATTTATTATGTCTGCATTTTATCCCTCTATCTATTATATCTATTATGTCTATTTTTTATAACTATCAATTATATCTCTTAT
The DNA here is from genome assembly GCF_007565055.1 of Rhinopithecus roxellana. NCBI lineage: Eukaryota > Metazoa > Chordata > Mammalia > Primates > Cercopithecidae > Rhinopithecus > Rhinopithecus roxellana. Next base: position 5,820 of record NW_022144713.1, read on the forward strand.
GTCTATATTTTATACCTCTATCTATTATATCTATTATGCCTATATTTTATACCTATATCTATTATATCTATTATGTCTATATTTTATACCTATATCAATTATGTCTATTATGTCTATATTTTATTCCTATATCTATTATGTCTGTATTTTATACCTATATCTATTATGTCTGTATTTTATACCTATATCTATTACATAGGTATTAATATCTATATCTACATTATATCTATATCTATATATCTATGTCTATATTTTATATCTCTATCTATTCTCTCTATTATATCTATATTTTATGTCTACATCTATTATGTCTATATTTTATACCTTTATCTATTATATCGATGATGTCTATATTTTATACCTATATGTATTATATCTTTTTTGTCTATATTTTATCCCTATATCTATTATATCTATTATGTCTACATTTTATACCTATGTCTATTATATCTATTATGTGTATATTTTATACCTATAATTATTATATCTATTATGTCTGTATTTTATACTTATATCTATTCTGTCTATATTTTATACCTATATCTATTATATCTATTATGTCTATATTTTATATGTATATCTGTTATATATATTATGTCTATATTTTATACCTATATCAATTATATCTATTATGTCTATATTTTATACCTATATCTATTATATCTATTATGTGTACATTTTATACCTATATCTATTATATCTATGATGTCTATATTTTATACGTATATCTAATATACCTCTTATGTCTATATTTTATACCTATATCTATTATATCTTTATGTTATACCTATATCTATAACTATTATGTCTATATATTATACCTACATCTATTCTGTATATATTTTATACCTATATCTATTATGTCTATTATGTCTGTATTTTATGCCTATGTATATTATATCTATTATGTCTATATTTTATACCTATATCTATTATATCTATTATGTCTATATTTTATACCGATATCTATTACATCTATTATGTCTGTATTTTATACCTATATGTATTATATCTATTATGTCTATATGTTTTACCTATATCTATTATATCAATTATATCTATATTTCATACCTATATCTATTGTATCTATTATATCTATACTTGATACATATATCTATTATGTGTATATTTTATACCTATATCTATTATATCTTTTATGTGTATATTTTATACGTGTATCTATTATATCTATTATGTCTATATTTTAAACCTATATCTATTTTATCTATTATGTCTATATTTTATACCTCTATCTATTATATCTATACTTTATACCTATATCTATTATAACTATATTTCATACCTACATTTCTTATATCTATATTTCATACCTATATCTATCATATCTATTATATTTATACTTTATCATTATGTCTATTATATCTATATTTTATACTTATGTCTATTATATCTATTATATCTATATTTTGTGCCTATATCAATTATATCTATGTTTTATACGTATATCTATTATATCAATTATATCTATAATTTATACCTATATCTATTATAACTATTATGTCTAATTTTCATACCTATATCTATTATATCAATTGTATCTATACTTGATACCTATATCTATTATGTCTATATTTTATATCTATAACTATTATATCTTTTATGTCTATATTTTATACCTGTATCTATTGTATCTATTATGTCTATACTTTATACCTATATCTATTATGTCTCTATTTCATGCCTATATCTATTATATCTATTATGTCTATATTTTATAACTATATCTATTATATCTATTATGTCTATATCTATTGTATCTATTATGTCTATATTTTATTCATATATGTATTTTATCTATTATGTCTATATTTTATACCCATATATATTATATCTGTTATGTCTATATTTTATACCTATACCTATTATGTCTATATTTATACCTATATCTATTATAAATATTATGTCTATATTTTATCACTATGTGTGTTATATCTATTCTCTCTATATTTTATACCTATATCTATTTTGTCTACCTTTCAGACCTATATCTATTATATCTATTATGTCTATATTTTATACCTATATCTATTATATCCATTATATCTACACTTTTTACCTATAACTATTATATCTATTATACTTATATTTTATAATTATATCGATTATATCTATATTTTATACCTGTATCTATTATATCTAGAATTTTTTTGTTTTATATCTATACCTATTATATCTATATTTTATACGTATTTCTATTATACCTATTATGTCTATATTTTAAACCTATATCTATTATATCTATATTTTCCACATGTATCTATTATACCTATTTTGTCTATATTTTATACCTATGTCTATTATATCTATTCTGTCTATATTTTTAACCTATATTTATTATATATGTGTATATTTTATACCTATATCTAATATATATATTATGTCTATATTTTATACCTATATCTATTATATCTATTATGTCTGTATTTTATACCTATATCTATTATATCTATTATATCTATATTTTATTCCTCTATCTATTTTATCTATTATGTCTGTATTTTATAACTCTATCAATTATATCTATTATGTCTGTATTTTATACCTATATCTATTATATCTATTATATCTATATTTTATACCTATATCTATTATGTCTATATTTTATACCTGTATCTATTATATTATGTCTATATTTTATACCTATATCTATTATAACACTTATATCTGTATTTTTTACCTATATCTATTATATCTATTATGTCTAAATTTTATACCTATATCTGTTATGTCTATATTTAATACCAATATCTATGGTATCTATTATGTCTATATTATATATCTTTATTTATTATATCTATCATGTCTATACTTTATACCTCTATCTATTATATCCATTATGTCTATATTTCATACCTATATCTATTATATCCACTATATCTATATTTTATAACTATATCTATTATATGTATATTTGTTACCCATATCCATTATAGCTATTGTATCTATATTTTATATCTATATCTATTATATCTTTTATGTCTATTATATCTATTATATCAATATTTTATACATATATCTATTGTATCTGTATTTTATACCTGTATCTGTTATATCTATAATGTCTATGTTTTATACTTATATCTATTATATCTATTATGTCTATATTTTATACCTATTTCTATTATATCTATTATCTATCATATCTATTATGTCCACATTTTATACCTATATATATCATATCTATTATGTCTACATTTTGAACCTATATCTATCATATCTATTATGTCTATATTATATAACTATGTCTATTATATCTATTATGTCGATATTTTATACCTATATCTATCAAATCTATTTTGTCTCTATCTTATACCTATATTTGTTATATCTATTATGCCTATATTTTATACCTATATCTATTATATCTATTATGTCTATATTTTATACCTATATCGATTATGTCTATATTTTATACCTATATCTATTATACCTATTATGTCTATATTTTATACCTATATCTATTATGTCTATATTTTATACCTATATCTATTATATATATTATGTCTATATTTTATACATATATCCATTATATCTATTATGTCTATATTTTATACCTATAACTATTTTGTCTATATTTTTTACCTATATCTATTATAACTATTATATCTATATTTTATACCTATATCTATTATATCTATTATGTCTGTATTTTATATCTATATCTATTATATCTAATATGTCTATATTTTATCCCTCTATCTATAATATCTATTATGTCTTTATTTTATACCTATATGTATTATATCTATTATGTCTTTATTTTATACCTATATCTATTATATCTATTATGTCTATACTTTATAACTGTATCTATTATATCTATTATGTCTATATTTTATACCTATATCTATTATGACTATATTTTATCACTATATCTATTATATCTATTATGTCTATATTTTATACGTATATCTATTATGTCTATATTTTATACCTATATCTATTATATCTATTATGTCAATATTTTATACCGATATCCATTATATCTATTATGTCTGTATTGTATACCTATATCTATTGTATCTCTTATGTCTATATTTGATACCTATATCTATTATATCTATTATGTGTATATTTTATACCAATATCTATTACATCTATTATGTCTATATTTTATAACTGTATCTATTATATCTATGATGTCTATATTTTATACCTATATCTTTAATGTGTATATTTTATACTGGATCTATTATATCTATTATATTTATACTTTATAATTATATCTACTATATATATTTTATACCGATATCTATTATATCTATTTTATCTATAGTTGATAACTATATCTATTATATCTCTATTTTATATATATATCTATTATGTCTATTATATCGATATTTTATACCTATATCTATTATATCTATATTTTATACCCCTATCTATTATATCTTTTATGTATATATTTTATACCGATATCTATCTATTATGTCTATATTTTATACCTATGGCTATTACATCTATTTTGTCTATATTTTATACCTATATCTATAATATCTATTATGTCTGTATATCATACCTATATCTATTATATCTATTATGTCTGTATTTCATAACTACATCTATTATATCTATTATGTCTCTATTTTATACCTATATCTATTATTTCTATATTTTATACCTATATCTATTATATCTATTATGTCTGTATTTTATACCTATATCTATCTATTATGTCTATATTTTACACCTATATCTATTATATCTATTACGTTTATATTTTATACCTATATCTATAATATCTATTACGTCTATATTTTATAACTATATCTATTATATCTATCATGTCTCTATTTTATACCTATATCTATTATGTCTATATTTTATACCTATATCTATTATATCTATTAAGTGTATAATTTATCCCTATATCTATTATATCTATTATGTCTTTATTTTATACCTATATCTATTATATCTATTATGTCTAAATATTATACCTATATCTATTATGTCTGTATTTCATACCTATATCTATTATAATTATTATGTCTATATTTTATAACTATATATTATGTTTATATTTTAAACCTATATCTATTTTATCTATTATGTCTATATTTCATAACTATATATTATGTCTATATTTTATATCTATATCCATTATATATATTATGTCTTTATTTTATATCTATATCTATTATGTATATATTTTACACCTATATCTATTACATCTATTCTGTGTATATTTTACGTATCTCTATTATATCTTTATATCTATATTTTATACCTATATCTATTATATCTATATTTTATACGTATATCTATTATATCTATTATATCGATAATTTATACCTATATCTATTATATCTATATTTTATACCCCTATCTATTATATCTTTTATGTCTATATTTTATACCGATATCTATTATATCTATTATGTCTATATTTTTTACCTATGCCTATTACATCTATTTTGTCTGTATTTTAAACCTATATCTATAATATATAATTTGAATGTATTTCATACCTATATCTATTATATCTATTATGTCTGTATTTTATACCTATATCTATTATGCCTATATTTTATACCTATATCTATTATATCTCTTATGTCTATATTTTATACCTATATCTATTATATCTAAATATTATACCTACATCTATTATGTCTACATTTTATACCTATATCTATTATGTCTATACTTTATACCTATATATATTATATGTATTATGTCTATCTGTTATAAATATGTATATTATATCTATTATGTCTATATTTGACACCTATTTCTATTATATCTATTATGTCTATATTTTATACCTATATCTATTATATCTATGTTTTATACCTTTATATATTATAACTATATTTTATACCGTTATCTATTATATCTATATTTTATACCTTCATCTATTATATCTATTATATTTATATTTTATAATTATATCTATTATGTCTATATTTTATACCTATATCTATTATATCTATTGTGCCTGTTCTTTATACCTATATCTATTATGTCTGTATTTTATATGGTTTTGTATTAAATTTCTTATGTCTATATTTTATACCAATATCTATTATATGTATTATCTCTAGATTTTATGCTTATATCTATTATATCCACTATATCTATATTTTATACCTATATCTATTATATCTATATTTGATACCTATATATATTGTATCTCTTTTGTCAATATTTCATACATATGTCTATCATAACTATTATGTCTATATTTTATGCCTATATCTATTATATCTGTTATATCTATATTTTATACCTATATCTATTATAACCATATTTTATACCTATATCCATTTTATGTATATTTTTTACCTATATCTATTATATCTATTATATTTATATTTTATACCTACATCTATTATATCTATATTTTGTACCTGTATCTCTTATATCTATTATGTCTATATATTATACCTATATCTATTATATCTATTATGTCTATATTTTATACCTATATCTATCATATCTATTATGTCTGTATTTTATACCTGTATCTATTATATCTATTTCTAATTATATAAATTATATCTATTTTTATACCTTTACCTATTATATCTGTTATGTCTATATGTTGTACCTATATCTATTATATCTATTATGTCTATATTTTATACCTATGTCTATTATATCTATTATGTCTATTTTTTATACCTATATCTATCAAATTTATTATGTCTCTAATTTATACCTATATTTGTTATATCTAGTGTGTCTATATTTTATACCTATATCTATTATATTTATTATGTATATATTTTATACCTATATCTATTGTATGTATTATGTCTATATTTTATACCTATATCTATTATATCTATTATGTCTAATCTTTATACCTATATCTGTTGTGTCTATATCTTATACCAGTAGCGATTATATGTATTATGTTTATATTTTATACATATATCTATTATATCTATCTTTTATACCTATATCCATTATATCTATTATATCTATATTTTATGACTATATCAATTATAACTATATTTTATACGTATATCTATCTATTATATCTATATTTTATATCTATATCTATTATATCTATATTTTATACCTTTATCTATTATATCTATTATGTCTACATTTTGAACCTATATCTATCATATCTATTATGTCTATATTATATACCTATGTCTATTATATCTATTATGTCGATGTTTTATGCCTATATCTATCAAATCTATTTTGTCTCTATCTTATGCCTATATTTGTTATATCTATTATGCCTATATTTTATACCTATATCTATTATATCTATTATGTCTATATTTTATACCTATATCGATTATGTCTATATTTTATACCTATATCTATTATATCTATTATGTCTATATTTTATACCTATATCGATTATGTCTATATTTTATACCTATATCTATTATATATATTATGTCTATATTTTATACATATATCCATTATATCTATTATGTCTATATTTCATACCTATAACTATTTTGTCTATATTTTTTACCTATATCTATTATAACTATTATATCTATATTTTATACCTGTATCTATTATATCTATTATGTCTGTATTTTATACCTATATCTATTATATCTAATATGTCTATATTTTATCCCTCTATCTATAATATCTATTATGTCTATATTTTATACCTACATGTATTATATCTATTATGTCTTTATATTATACCTATATCTATTATATCTATTATGTCTATACTTTATAACTGTATCTATTATATCTATTATGTCTATATTTTATACCTATATCTATTATGACTATATTTTATAACTATATCTATTATATCTATTATGTCTATATTTTATACGTATATCTATTATGTCTATATTTTATACCTATATCTATTATATCTATTATGTCAATATTTTATACCGATATCCATTATATCTATTATGTCTGTTTTGTATACCTATATTTATTGTATCTATTATGTCTATGTTTGATACCTATATCTATTATATCTATTATGTGTATATTTTATACCAATATCTATTATATCTATTATGTCTATATTTTATAACTATATCTATTATATCTATGATGTCTATATTTTATACCTATATCTTTAATGTCTATATTTTATACCTGGATCTATTATATCTATTATATTTATATTTTACAATTATATCTACTATATATATATTTTATACCGATATCTATTATATCTATTTTATCTATAGTTGATAACTATATCTATTATATCTCTATTTTATATATATATCCTATTATGTCTATTATATCGATATTTTATACCTATATCTATTATATCTATATTTTATACCCCTATCTATTATATCTTTTATGTATATATTTTATACCGATATCTATCTATTATGTCTATATTTTATACCTATGGCTATTACATCTATTTTGTCTATATTTTATACCTATATCTATAATATCTATTATGTCTGTATTTCATACCTATATCTATTATGTCTATGTTTTATACCTTTATCTATATCTATTATATCTATATTTTATACCTATATCTGTTATATCTACTCTGTCTATATTTTATACCTATATCTATTATATTTATTATGTCTATATTTTATACCTATATCTATTATATCTATTATGTCTATATTTTATTGTATATGTATTATATCTATTATATCTATATTATATACCTACATCTATTATAACAATATTTCATACCTATATCTATTATATCTATATTTTATACCTATATCTATTATATCTAATATGTCTAAATGTTATACCTATATGTATTTTATATATATTATATACTTATATCTATTATAATTATGTCTATATTTTATAACTATACATTATGTCTATATTTTGCACCTATATCTATTATATCTATTATGTCTATATTTTATAACTATATATTATGTCTATATTTTATATCTTTATCCATTATATATATCATGTCTATATTTTATATCTTTATCTATTATGTCTATATTTTACACCAATATCTATTGTATCTATTCTGTGTATATTTTATTCGTATATCTATTATATCTTTATGTCTATATTTTATACCTATATGAATTATATCTATATTTTATAACTATATGTGTAATATCTATATTTTATTCCTATATATATAATATCTATTATGTCTATATTTTATACCTATATCTATATATCTACTATGTCTATATTTTACACCTATATCTATTATATCTATTACGTCTATATTTTATACCCATATCTATTATATCTATTTTATCTATTTTATATGATATATATATATATATATATTTTATATATCTATTTTATCTCTTATATATTTTATGTCTTTTATATATTTTATGTCTATATTTTATATCTACATCTATTTTATCTATTATGTCTATATCTTATACCTATATCTATTATATCTATTATGTCTTTATTTTAAACCTATAACTATTATATCTATTATGTCTTTATTTCATACCTAATCTATTATAACCATTATGTCTATATTTTGTACCTATATCTATTATGTCTGTATTTTATACCTATATCTATTATAATTCCTATGTCTATATTTTATACCTATATCTATTATATCTATTTTGTCTATATTTTATACCTATTTCTACTATATTTATTATGTCTATATTTAATACCTATATCTATTATGTCCATATTTTATACGTATATCTATTATATCTATTTTGTCTATATTTTATATCTATATCTATTATGTCTATATTTCATACCTATATTTATATACCAGTTATGTCTATATTTTATACCCATATCTATTATATCTATTATGTCTATATTTTATACCTATATCTGTTATGTCTGTATTTTAAACCTATATCTATTATATCTAATATGTCTATATTTTATACCTATATCTATTATGTCTATATTTTATATCTATATCTATTATATCTATTATGTCTATATTTTATACCTGTATCTATTATAACTATTATGTCTATATTTTATACCTATATCTATTGTATCTATTATGTATATATCTTATACATATATCTATTATATCTATTTTGTCTATATTTGATACCTATATCTTTTATATCTATTTTGTCTATATTTTGTATCTATTTCAATTATGTCTGTATTTAATCCTGTATCTATTATATCTTTTATATCTTTATTTTATAACTATATCTATTATATCTATTATGTCTATATCTTATACATATATCTATTATATCTAATATCTGTATATATTATACCTATATGTATTATGTATATATTTCATACCTACATTTTTATACCAGTTATGTCTATATTTTATACCTATATCTATTATATCTAGTATGTCTATATATTATACTGATATCTAATATGTCTATATTTTATACCTATATCTATTATGTCTACTCTGTCTCTATTTTATACCTATATCTATTATATCTATTATGTCTATATTTCATACCTATATCTATTGTATCTATTATGTCTATATTTTATACCTATATCTTTTATATATATTTTCTCTATATTTTATACCTATTTCAATTATGTCCATATTTCATTCCTATATCTATTATGTCTATATTTAACACCTGTATCTATTATATCTACTATGTCTATATTTATACCTATATCTATTATGTCCATATTTTATACCTATATCTCTTATATCTATTATGTCTATATTTTATATCTATATCTATTATTACTATTATGTCTGTATCTTATACCTATATCTATTATATCTATTATGTCTTTATTTTAAACCTATAACTATTATATCCATTATGTCTATATTTTATACCTATAGCTATTATATCTACTATGTCTATATTTTTCACCTATATCTATTATATCTATTACGTCTATATTTTATCCCCATCTCTCTTATATCTATTATGTTTATATTTTATATCTATTATATCTATGTCTATATTTTATACCTATATCTATTTTGTCTATATTTTATACGTATATCTCTTATGTCTATATTTTATACATATATCTATTTCATCTATTATGTCTATATTTTATACCTATATCTATTATATGTATTATGCCTATATTTTGTGCCTATATCTATTAAATCTATTATGTCTATATTTTATATCTATATCTATTATGTCTATATTTAATACCTGTATCTATTATATCTATTATGTCTATATTTTATACATATAATTATTATATCTAATATATCTATATTTCATACCTATATCTATTATGTCTATATTTTATATCTATATGTATTATATCTACTATGTGTATATCTTATACATATATCTATTATATCTATTATGTCTATATTTTATACCTATATTTATTATATCTATTTTGTCTATATTTTATACCTATATCTTTTATATCTATTTTGTCTATATTTTATACCTATTTCAAGTATGTCTGTATTTTATTCCTATATATATTATATCTATTATGTCTATATTTTATACCTATATCTATTATATCTCTTATGTCTATATTTTATACCTATATCTATTATATCTATTATGTATATATATTATACATATATCTATTATATCTATTATGTCTATATTTCATACCTATATGCTATTATATCTATTATGTCTATATTTTATACCTATATTTATTATATCTATTATGTCTATATTTTATACCTATATCTATTGTATCTATTTTGTCTATATTTCATACCTATATCTATTTTATCTATTATGTCTATATTTTAAACCTGTATCTATTATATCGATTATGTCTACATCTTATACATATATCTATTATATCTATTATGTCTATATTTTATACCTATATCTATTTTGTCTGTATTTTATACCTATATCTATTATGTCTATTTTATACCTATATCTATTATATGTATTATGTCTATATTTTATAACTATATCTATTAAATCTATTATGTCTGTATTTTATACTGATATCTATTATGTCTATATTTTATACCTATATCTATTATATCTATTATGTCTATATTTTATAACTATATCTATTAAATCTCTTATGTCTATATTTTATACCGATATGTATTATGTCTGTATTTTATTCCTATATATATTATATCTATTATGTCTATATTTTATACCTATATCTATTAAATCTATTTTGTCTATATTTTATATGTATGTCTATTATGTCTATGTTTTATACCTATATCTATTATATCTATTATGTCTATATTTTATACCTATAATTATTATATCTAATATGTCTATATTTTATACCTATATCTATTATGTCTATATTTTATATCTATATCTATTGTATCTGTCTATATTTTATACCTATATCTATTGTATCTATTAAGTCTATATCCTTTTTTTTTTTTAACAGGCTTAATTCACTTTATTTTTCTGTATAAAAAGCCTATGTTGTAGCCACAGCTGGAGCCTGGGTCCACTGCACGGAGACTCTGGTGTGGGTCTTGACAAGGTGGTCAGTGAATTCCTGATAGATAGACTTGGTAAACACAGTCTCCTTCCATACATCAGGGGTCAGGTAGCTGTAGGTCTTAGAGATGGCATCAAAGGTGGCCTTGGCGAAGTTGCCCCGGGTGGCAGTGCAGCCCCGGGCTGAGGTGTAGCAGTCATCAATACCAGCCATCATGAGCAGCTTCTTGGGCACAGGCGCTGAGACGATGCCAGTGCCCCTGGGTGCAGGGATGAGGCGCACCAGCACAGAGCCACAGCGGCCTGTCACCTTGCAAGGGACGGTGTGGGACTTGCCGATCTTGTTCCCCCGGTAGCCTCTGCGCACCGGGACAATGGAGAGTTTGGCCAGGATGATGGCCCCACGGATGGCGGTGGCCACCTCCTTGGAGTACTTAACACCCAGGCCGACGTGGCCATTGTAGTCCCCGATAGCAACAAACGCCTTGAACCTGGTGCGCTGACCAGCACGGGTCTGCTTCTGCACCGGCATAATCTTCAAAACCTCATCTTTGAGAGAGGCCCCCAAGAAAAAGTCAATGATCTCAGATTCCTTAATGGGCAGAGAGAAGAGGTAGATCTCCTCCAGGGACTTGATCTTCATGTCCTTGACCAAGCGGCCCAGCATGGTGACGGGCATCCACTCCTTATCCTCGGCCTTGCCTCCGCGAGCTCCGCGGCCTCAGCCCCGACCCCGTCCATGGCCGCGACCCCGGCCCCGGATGCCACTGCCGAAACCTCTGCGGAAGACACCGCGGTTCACCATCCCAGGTCCACCAGGGCCTCCGGACCACCCCGCTGAACCGGCGTCATCCGCCATTTGGTGTTTTCTCGGAGAAGAAGCTAATGTCTATATCTTATACACATATCTATTATATCTATTATGTCTATATTTCATACCTATACCTATTATATCTATTATGTCTATATTTTATATCTGTATCTATTATATCTATTATGTCTATATTTTATACCTATATTGATTATATCTATTATGTCTATATTTTATACCTATATCTTTTATATCAATTTTGTCTATATTTATACCTATTTCAGTTATGTCTATAGTTTATTCCTATATCTATAATATCTATTATGTCTATATTTATACCTATATTGATTATATCTATTATGTCTATATTTTATACCTATATCTATTATGCCGATTATGTCTATATCTTATACATATATCTATTATATCTACTTTGTCTATATTTTATAACTATATCTATAATATCTATTATGTCTATATTTTATACCTATATCTTTTATATCTATTTTGTCTATATTTTATACCTATTTCAATTATGTCTATATTTATTCCTATAACTATTATATCTATTATGTCTATATTTTATACCGATATGTATTATGTCTATATTTTATACCTATATCTATTATATCTATTATGTCTATATTTTATAACTATATCTATTAAATCTATTTTGTCTATATTTTATATCTATATCTATTATGTCTATATTTTATACCTATATCTATTATATCTATTATGTCTATATTTTATACCTATAATTATTATATCTAATATGTCTATATTTTATACCTATATCTATTATGTCTATATTTATATCTATATCTATTGTATTTGTCTATATTTTATACCTATATCTATTGTATCTATTATGTCTATATCTTTTTTTTTTTTTAACAGGCTTAATTCACTTTATTTTTCTTGTAAAAAAGCCTATGTTGTAGCCACAGCTGGAGCCTGGGTCCGCTGCACGGAGACTCTGGTGTGGGTCTTGACAAGGTGGTCAGTGAATTCCTGATAGGTAGACTTGGTAAACACAGTCTCCTTCCACAGGTCAGGGGTCAGGTAGCTGTAGGTCTTAGAGATGGCATCACAGGTGGCCTTGGCGAAGTTGCCCAGGGTGGCAGTGCAGCCCCGGGCTGAGGTGTAGCAGTCATCAATACCAGCCATCATGAGCAGCTTCTTGGGCACAGGCGCTGAGACGATGCCAGTGCCCCTGGGTGCAGGGATGAGGGGCACCAGCACAGAGCCACAGCGGCCTGTCACCTTGCAAGGGACGGTGTGGGGCTTGCCGATCTTGTTCCCCCAGTAGCCTCTGCGCACCGGGACAATGGAGAGTTTGGCCAGGATGATGGCCCCACGGATGGCGGTGGCCACCTCCTTGGAGTACTTAACACCCAGGCCGACGTGGCCATTGTAGTCCCCGATAGCAACAAACGCCTTGAACCTGGTGCGCTGACCAGCACGGGTCTGCTTCTGCACCGGCATAATCTTCAAAACCTCATCTTTGAGAGAGGCCCCCAAGAAAAAGTCAATGATCTCAGATTCCTTAATGGGCAGAGAGAAGAGGTAGATCTCCTCCAGGGACTTGATCTTCATGTCCTTGACCAAGCGGCCCAGCTCGGTGACGGGCATCCACTCCTTATCCTCGGCCTTGCCTCCGCGAGCTCCGCGGCCTCGGCCCCGACCCCGTCCACTGCCGCGACCCCGGCCCCGTATGCCACTGCCGAAACCTCTGCGGAAGACACCGCGGTTCACCATCCCAGGGCCACCAGGGCCGCCGGACCGCCCCGCTGCACCGGCGTCATCCGCCATTTGGTGTCTTCTCGGAGAAGAAGCTAATGTCTATATCTTATACACATATCTATTATATCTATTATGTCTATATTTCATACCTATACCTATTATATCTATTATGTCAATGTTTTATACCTATATCTATTACATGTATTATGTCTATATTTTATAGCTTTATCTATTATATCTATTATGTCTATATCATATACCTGTATCTATTATATCTATTATGTCCATATTTTATACCTATATTATAACTATTATGTCCATATTTTATACCTATAATTATTATATCTAATATGTCTATATTTTACAGCTATATCTATTATTTCTATATTTTATACCTATATCTATTATGTTTATATTTCATACCTATATCTATTATGTCTATTATGTCTATATTTTATAGCTATTTCTATTTTATCTTTTATGTCTATATTTTATACCTATATCTATTATATCTATTATGTCTATATTTTATTCCTATATCTATTATGTCTATTATGTCTATATTTTATACCTATATCTATTTATATCTATTATGTGTATATTTTATACGTATATCTATTATATCTATTTTGTCCATATTTTATACCTATATGTATTATATCTATTATGTCTATATTTTATACCTATATCTATTATATCTATTATGTCTATATTTTATTCTTATATCTATCTCTTATGTGTACATTTTATACCTATATCGATTATATCTATTATGTCTATATTTTATACCTATATCTATTACATCTATTATGTCTATATTTTCTAACTATATCTAGTATATCTATTATGACTAAATTTTATACCTATATCTATTATGTCTATATTTTACACCCATATTCATTATATCTATTATGTCTATATCTTATATCTATATCTGTTATATCTATTATATCTATATTTTATATCTATAACTCTATTATACCTATATCTATTATATCGATTTTATTTATATTTTATACCTATATCTATTATATCTATTATGTCTATATTTTAGATCTATATATGTTATATCTATTATGTCTATATTGTATACTTATGTGTATTATATCTATTATTGCTATATTTTATACCTATATCTATTATATCTATTGTGATTATATCTATTATGTCTGTGTTTTATAACTGTATCTATTATAACTAATATGTCAATATTTTATCCCTCTATCTATTATATCTATTATGTCTATATTTTATACCTCTATTATATCTATAACGTCTACACTTCATACCTGTATCTATTATATCTATGATGTCTATATTTTTTACCTCTATTATATCGATAATATCTATATTTTATTTCAATATCAACTACATCTATTATGTCTATATATTATACCTCTATTTATTATATCTATTATATCTCTTATGTCTATATTTTATACCTCCATCTATTGTATCTATTATGTCTATATTTTTTAAGTGTATTATATCTATTATGTCTATATTTTATAACTCTGTCTATTATATCTTTTTTGTCTATATTTTATAACTATATCTATTATGTCTATTATGTCTACATTTTATACCTATATCTATTAAATCTATTATGTCTACATTTTATATGTCTATCTACAATATGTATTATGTCAATAATTTATAACTCTATCAATTATATCTATTATGTCTATATTTCATACCTCTATCTATCTATGATGTCTATATTTTATACCTCTATCTATTATAACCGTATTTTATACCTATGTACATTACACATATGTTTTTACCTATATCACTTATATCTATTATATTTATACTTTTTAAATTATATCTATTATATCTATATTTTATACATGTATCTATGATATCTATTGACTATATTTTATACCTGGATCTATTATATCTATTTTTTATACGTATATCTATTATATCTATATTTTATACTTATATCTATTATATCTGTATTTTATACCTATATTTATTATATCGATTATGTCTATATTTCATACCTATATCTATTATATCTATTTTGTCTATATTTTTTACCTATATCTATTATATCTATTATGTTTATATTTTATACCTATATCTATTATGTCTATATTTTATAACTATATCAATTATATCTATTATGTCTATATTTTATACCTATATCGATTATATCTATTATGTTTATATTTTATACCTGTATCTATTATATCTATTATGTCTATATTTTATACCTATATCCATTATATGTATTATGTCTATATTTTATACCTCTATCTATTATGTCAATATTTTATACCTATATATCTATTATAACTATATTTTATACGTATATTTCTTATATCTCTATTTCATACCTATATCTATTATATCTGTTATATTTATATTTTATCATTATGTCTATTATATCTATATTTTATCCTTATGTCTATTATATCTATTATATCTATATTTTATGCCTGTATCAATTATATCTATATTTCATACGTATATCTATTATATCAATTATATCTATATTTTATACCTATATCTATTACATCTATTATGTCTATATGTTATACCTATATCTATTATATCTATTATATCTATATTTCATACCTATATCTATTATATCTATTATGTCTATATTTGATACCTATATCTATTAGGTCCATATTTTATACCTATATTATATCTATTATGTCTATATTTTTTACCTGTATCGTATCTATTATGTCTATATTTTATACCTATATCTATTATGTCTATATTTCATACCTATGTCTATTATATCTATTATGTCTATAACTATTGTTTTATTATGTCTATATTTTATACCTATATCTATTATATCTATTATGTCTATATTTTATACCCATATCTATTATATCTATTATGTCTATATTTTATACGTGTATCTACTGTGTCTATATTTATACCTGTATCTATTATAACTATTATGTCTACATCTTATAAATATATCTGTTATATCTATTCTGTCTATATTTTATACCTACATCTATTATGTCTACATTTCATACCTATACCTATTATATCTATTATGTCTATATTTTTTACCTATATCTATAATATCCATTATGTTTACGTTATATACCTATATGTATTATATCTATTATACTTATATTTTATAATTATATCTATTATATCTATATTTTATACCTGTATCTATTTTATCTATTATATTTATATTTTATATCTATATCTATTTTATGTATATTTTATACGTATTTCTATTATATTTTTATGTCTATATTTTATACCTATATCTATTATAAATATATTTTATACCTATATTTCTTATATCTATATTTAATACCTATATGTATTATATCTATTAGATTTATATTTCATAATTATATGTATTACATCTATATTTTATACCTCTAGTATATCTGTTATATCTATATTTTATGACTATATCAATTATATCTATTATGTCTATATTTTATACCTCTATTATATCTATTATGCCTATATTTTATAACTATGTTTATTATATCTATTATGTCTATATTTTATACCTATATCTATTATGTCTATTGTGTCTATATTTTATACCTATATTTATTTTATCTATTATGTCTATATTTTATACCTATATCTATTATGTCTATATTTTATACATATATCAATTATGTCTATATATTATACCTATATCTATTATGTCTATTATGTCTATTTTTAATGCCTATATTATATCTATTATGTCTATATTTTATACATATATCCATTGTATCCATTATGTCTATATTTTATACCTCTATCTATTATGTCTTTTATGTCTATATTTAATACTTATATCTATTATATCTATTATGTCTATATATTTCACCTATAACTATTTTGTCTATATTTTTTACCTATATCTATTATATCTATTATGTCTATATTTTGTACCTATATCTATTATGTCTATTATGTCTATATTGTATACCTACATCTATTATATCTATTATGTCTATATTTTATACCTATATCTATTATAACTCTTATATCTATATTTTATACCTATATCTCTTATATCTATTATGTTTATATTTTATACCCATATCTATTATGTCTATATTTTCTATCTATATCTATTATATCTAATATGTCTATATTTTATACATATATCCATTATAACTACGTTTCATACCTATATTTCTTATATCTATATTTAATACCTATATCTATTATATCTATTAGATTTATATTTTGTAATTATATCTATTATATCTATATTTTATACCAATATCTACTATATATATTTTATCTATATTTTATGACTATATCAATTATATCTCTATTTTAAACGTATATCTATTATATCTATAGTTTATACCTATATCTATTATATCTATATTTTATACCTTTATATATTATATCTATTGTGTCTATATTGTATACCTGTATCTATTATATCTGTTTTTTATACAAATATATCTATTATATCTATTATATCTATATTTTATACCTATATCAATTATTTCTATATGTTGTACCTGTATCTATTATATCTATTATGTTTCTATTTTATACCTATATTTGTTATATCTATTATGTCTATATTTTATACCTATATCTATTATATCTATTATGTCTATATTTTATACCTGTATCTATTATTTCTATTATGTTTATATTTTATACCCATATCTATTCTGTCTTTATTTTATACCTATATCTATTATATCTATTGTGTCTATACTTCATACCTATATCTATTATGTCTATATTTTATATCTTTATCTATTATATCTATTATGTCTATGTTTAATACCTATATCTATTGTATCTGTTATGTCTATATTTTATACCTATATCTATTATAATTATTATGTCTATATTTTATAACTATATCTCTTATATCTGTTATGTCTATATTTTATACCTATATATATTATATCTATTATGTCTACATTTTATACCTATATCTATTATATATATTAAGTCTATATTTCATACTTATATATATTATATTTATTATGTGTACATTTTATACCTATATCGATTGTATATATTATGTCTATATTTGATACCTATATCGATTACATCTATTATGTCTACATTTAATACCTATATCTATTATATATATTAAGTCTATATTTTATACTTATATATATTATATCTATTCTGTCTATATGTTATACCTATATCTATTATATCCATTATGTCTATATTTTATAGGTATATCTGTTATATATATTATTTCTATATTTTATACGTATATGTATTATATCTATTATGTCTATATTTTATACCTATATCTCTTAAATCTATGTCTATATTTTATACCTATATTTATTATATCTATTATGTCTATATTTTTTACCTTTTTCTATTATATCTATTATATCTATATTTTATACCTATATTTATTGTATCTATTATGTCTATATGTTATACCTATATCTATTGTAACTATTATATCTATATTTCATAATTATATCTATGGTATCTATTATATCTATACATGATAGCTATATCTATTATGTCTATATTTTATACCTATATCTATCATATCTATTATGTCTCTATTTTAGACCTTTATCTATTATATCTATTATGTCTATATTTTATACGTGTATCTATTATGTCTATATTTCATACCTGTATCTATTATATCTATTATGTATATATTTTATACCTATATCTATTATATCTATTATATCTATATTTTATACCTATATCTATTATGTCTATATTTTATACCTATGTCTATTATATCTATTATGTCTATATTTTATACCTTTATCTATTATATCTATTATATATATATTTCATACCTATATATATTACGTCTATATTTTATACCTATGTCTATTATATCTATTATGTCTATATTTTATAACTATATCTATTATATCTATATTTAATACCAATATCTATTATGTCTATACTTTATACCTATATCTATTATGTCTATATTTTATACCTGTATCGATTATATGTATTATGTGTATATTTTATACCTATATCTATTATATCTCTTATGGCTATATTTTATTCCTATATCTATTATATCTATTATGTTCATATTTTATACCCATATCTATTATGTCCATTTTTTTTAACTTTATCTATTATATCAATTATGTCTATATTTTATGCCTATATCTATTATATCTATTATGTCTATATTTTATGCCTATATCTATTATATCCACTATATCTATATTTTATACCCATATGTATTATATATATATTTTATACCTATATCCATTATATCTATTATATATATATTTTATACATATATCTATCATATCTATTATGTTCATATTTTATGCCTATATCTATTATATCTATTATATCTATATTTTATACTTATATCTATTATAACCATATTTTATACCTATATCCATTATATCTATATTGTTTTCCTATTTGTATTATATCTATTATATTTATATGTTATAATTATATCTATTTTATCTATATTTCATACCAATATCTATTATATCTATTGACTATATTTTATACCTGTATCTATTATATCTATTTTTTATACATATATCTATAATATCTATTATATCTATATTTTATACCTATATCTATTATATCTATATTTTGTACCTGTATCTCTTATATCTATTATGGCTATATTTTAAAGCTATGTCAATTATATCTATTATGTCCATATTTTATACCTATATCTATCATATCTATTATGTCTATATTTTATGTATATACCCATTATGTCTATATTTTATACCTTTATCTATTATATCTATTATGTCTATATTTTATACCTATATCTTTTATATCTAGTATGTCTATATTTTTTACCTATATCTATTATATCCATTATGTTTATATTTTATGCCTGTATCTCCTATGTCTATATTTTATATATATATCGATTATATCTATTATGTCTATATTTTATATCTATATCTATTATACACCTTATGTCTATATTTTATACCTATATCTATTATATCTAGTATGTCTATATTTTATACCTATATCTACTATGTCTATATTTTATGCCAGTATCTATTATATCTATATTTTATATCTTTATCTATTATATCTATTATGTCTATATTTTATTCCTATATCTATTATATCTATTAAGTCTATATTTTATACCTGTAACTATTATATCCACTATATCTATATTTTATACCTATATCTATTATATCTGTATTTGAAACCTATATCCATTATATCTATATCTATATTTTATACCTATATCTATTATATCTGTTATGTCTATATTTTATCCCTCTATCTATAATATCTATTATGTCTATATTTTATAACTCTATCAAGTATATCTATTATGTCTTTATTTTATACCTATATCGATTATATCTATTATGTCTATATTTTATACCTGTATCTATTATATCTATTATGTTTATATTTTATCCCTCTATGTATTATATCTTTAATGTCTATATTTTTTTTTATACTTTATGTTCTAGGGTACATGTGCATAACGTGCCGGTTTGTTACATATATATACTTATGCCATGTTGGTGTGCTGCAACCATCAACTCGTCAGCACCCATCAATTCATCATTTATATCATGTATAACCCCCAATGAAATCCCTCCCTCCTCCCCCCTCCCCCTCCCCATAATAGGCCGCAGTGTGTGATGTTCCCCTTCCCAAGTCCAATTTTATAACTCTATCAATTTTATCTATTATGTCTATATTTTATATCTCTATTATATCTATTATGCCTATATTTTATACCTATATCTATTATATCTATTATGTCTATATTTTATATCTATATCCAATATGTCTATTATGTGTATATCTTATACCTATATATATGATATCTATTATGTCTATATTGTATACCTATATCTATTAAGAATATATTTTATACCTATATTTATTATATCTTTTATGTCTATATTTTATACCTATATCTATTATGTCTATATTTTATACCTATATCTGTTATGTCTATATTTTATACCTATATCTATTATGTCTATATTTAATACCTATATCTATTATATCTATTATGTCTATGTTTTATACCTATACCTATTATGTCTATATTTTATGAATATATCAATTATATCTATATTTTATACGTATATCTATTATATCTATTATATCTATAATTGATACCTATATCTATTATATCTATATTTTATACCTTTATCTATTATATCTATTATGTGTAAATTTTGTACCTATATCTATTATATCTATTATGTCTATATTTATACCTATATCTATTATATCTCTTATATCTATATTTTATAACAATATCTATTATATCAATTTTGTCTATATTTTATACCTGTATCGATTATATGTATTATGTCTGTATTTTATACCTATATCTATTATATCTCTTATGTCTATATTTTATACCTATATCTATTATATCTATTATGTTTATATTTTATACCCATATCTATTATATCTCTATTTTATACCTATATCTATTATATCTATTATGTCTATATTTTATACCTGTATCTATTATATCTCTTATGTCTGCATTTTATACCTATATCTATTATATCTATTGTGTCTATACTTTATACCTATATCTATTATGTCTATATTTAATATCTTTATCTATTATATCTATTAGGTCTATATGTTATAACTATATGTGTTATATATATTATGTCTATATTTTAGGCCTATATCTATTATATCCACTATATATATATTTTATACCTATATCTATTATATCTATATTTGATACCTATATCCATTATATCTATTATATTTATATTTTATACATATATCTATCATATCTATTATTTCTATATTTAATGCCTATATCTATTATGTCTATCATGTCTATATTCTATACTTATATCTATTATAACCATATTTTATACCTATATCCATTATATCTATATTTTTTTCCTATATATATTATATCTAGTATATGTATATTTTATAATTATATCTCTTATATCTATATTTTATACCTGTATCTATTATATCTATTTCTATATTTTATACCTGTATCTATTATATCTATATTTTATACATATATCTATCATATCTATTTTATCTATGTTTTATACCTATATCTATTATATTTAAAATGTATATATTTTATACCTCTATCTATTATATCTATTATGTCTTTATTTTATACCTATATCTTTTATACGTATTATGTTTATATTTTATCCCTCTATCTATTATATCTATTATGTCTATATTTTATTCCTATATCTATTATATCTGTTATGTCTGTATTTTATAACTATATCTATTATATCTATTATGTCCATATTTTTTACGTATGTCTACTATATCTATTATGTCTATATTTAATACCTATATATATTATATCTATTATGTCTAAATTTTATACCTATATCTATTATGTCTATATTTTATATCTATATCTATTATACCTATTACGTCTATATTTTATACCTATATCTATTATATCTCTTATGTCTGTATTTTATACCTATATCTATTATATCTATTGTGTCTATACTTTATACCTATAACTATTATGTCTATATTTAATAACTTTATCACTTATATCTATTAGTTCTATATGTTATAACTATATGTGTTATATATATTATGTCTATATTTTATGCCTATATCTATTATATCCACTATATATATATTTTATACCTATATCTATTATATCTATATTTGATACCTATATCTATTATATCTATTATATCTATATTTTATACATATATCTATCATATCTATTATTTCAATATTTAATGCCTATATCTATTATGTCTATCATGTCTATATTTTATACTTATATCTATTATAACCATGTTTTATACCTATATCCATTATATCTATATTTTTTTCCTATATATATTATATCTATTATATTTATATTTTATAATTATATCTCTTATATCTATATTTTATACCTTAATATATTATATCTATTTTCTGTATTTTATACCTGTATCTATCTATATTTTATACATATATCTATCATATCTATTATATCTATGTTTTATACCTATATCTATTATATTTAAAATGTATATATTTTATACCTCTATCTACTATATCTATTATGTCTTTATTTTATACCTATATCTGTTATACGTATTATGTTTATATTTTATCCCTCTATCTATTATATCTATTATGTCTATATTTTATTCCTATATCTATTATATCTGTTATGTCTGTATTTTATAACTATATCTATTATATCTACTATGTCCATATTTTTTACGTACGTCTACTATATCTATTTTGTCTATATTTAATACCTATATATATTATATCTATTATGTCTAACTTTTATACCTATATCTATTATGTCTATATTTTATATCTATATCTGTTATACCTATTAAGTCTATATTTTATACCTATATCTATTATATCTATTATGCCTATATTTTATACCTATATCTATTATATTTATTATATCTATATTTTATACCTATATCTATTATATTTATTATATCTATATTTTATACCTATATCTATTATATCTATTATGTCTATATTTTATACCTATATCTATTATGTCTATATTTTTTACCTATATCTCTCATATCTATTATGTCTATATTTCATACCTATATCTATTATGTGTATATTGTATACCTATATCTATTATATCTATTAGATTTATATTTTATCATTATATCAATTATACCTACATTTTATACGTATATCTATTATATCTATTATATGCATATTTTATACCTATATCTATTATATCTATATTTTATAACTGCATGTATTATATCTATTATGTCTATATTTTATACCTATATCTATTATACCTCCTATGTCTATATATTATACCTGTATCTATTATATTTATTGTGTCTATACTTTATACCTATATCTATTTTGTCTATATTTTATATCTTTATCTATTATATCTATTATGTCTATATTTTATACCTATATCTATTATATCTATTATGTCTGTATTTTATGCCTATATCTATTATATCCACTATATGTATAATTTATACCTATATCTATTATATCTATATTTGATACCTATATCCATTATATGTATTATATCTCTATTTTATACATATATCTATCATATCTATTATGTCTATATTTTATGCCTATATCTATTATATCTATTATATCCATATTTTATACTTATATCTATTATAACCATATTTTATACCTATATCCATTATATCTGTATTTTTTTTCCTATATCTATTATATCTATATTTATATTTTATAATTATATCTATTATATCTATATTTTATAATTATGTCTATTATATCTATATTTTATACCTATATCTATTATATCTATTGTCTATGTTTTATACCTCTATCTGTTTTATCTATTTTTTATACATACATCTATTATATCTATTTTATCTATATTTTATAGCTATATCTATTATATCTATATTTTTACCTGTATCTATTATATCTATTGAGTCTATATTTTATACCTTTATCTATTATATCTATTATGTTTCTATTTTATACCTATATCTATTATATCTATTATATCTATATTTTATACCTATATCTATTATATCTATTATGTCTGCATATTATAGCTATATCTATTATGTCTATATTTTATAACTATACTTATTATAACTATTATGTGTATATTTTATAACTATATATTATGTCTTTATTTTACACCTATATGTATATCTATTATGTCTATATTTTAAAAGTATATATTATGTCTATATTTTATGTCTATATCTATTATATATATTGTTTGTATTTTATATCTGTATCTATTATGTCTGTATTTTACACCTATATCTATTATATCTGTTTTGTGTATATTTTACACGTATATCTATTATATATTTATGTCTATATTTTATACCTATATCTATTATATCTATTATATCTAAATATTATACCCATATCTACTATGTCTATTTTTAAAACAATATCTCTTATATCTGTTATGTCTATAATTCACGTCTGTATCTATTATATCTATTATGTCTATATTTTATACCTATATCTATGATATCCATTATGTCTACATTTTATACCTATATCTATTATATCTTTAATGTGTATATTTTCTACCTATATCTATTACATCTATTTTGTCTATATCTATTATACCTATTATGTCTATATTTTATACCTATATCTCTTATCTCCATTGTCTATATATTATACCTATATCAATTATATATAGGTTATACCTATTTCTATTATATCTATTATGTTTATATTTTATACCTATATCTATTATATCTATTATGTCTATGTTTTATACCTATATCTATTATATCTATTATGTCTATATTTTATACCTATATCTATTTTATCTATTATGTATATATTTTATACCTACATCTATTTTATCTATTACATCTATATTTTTTACCAAATGTATTATGTCTCTATTTTATACCTATATCTATTATATCTATATTTTATACCTATATCTATTATATCTATTATGTCTATATTTTATACCTATATCTACTAAGTCTGTCTATATTTTATACCTATATTTATTATGTCTATTATGTGTATATTTTATACCTAAATCTATTATATCTATTATGTCGATATTGTGTATCTATATCTATTTTGTCTATATTTTATATGTATATCTGTTGTATCTATTATGTCTATATTTTATACGTATATCTATTATATCTGTTATGACTATATTTTATATCTACATCTATTATATCTATTATGTCTATATGTTACACCTATATCCATTATATCTATTATGTCTATGTTTAATAACTGTATCTATTATATCTATTATGTCTATATTTTATACCTATATCTATTATATCTACTATATCTATATTTTATACCTATATATTATAACTATTTTATTTCTATATCAATTGTATCTCTATTTTACAGCTATATCTATTATAACTATTATATTTATTTTTTATTTTTATTTTTTTATTTTTATTTATTTTTTTTTTTTTGAGACGGAAGTCTCGCTCTGTCGCCCGGGCTGGAGTGCAGTGGCCGGATCTCAGCTCACTGTAAGCTCCGCCTCCCGGGTTACGCCATTCTCCTGCCTCAGCCTCCCAAGTAGCTGGGACTACAGGCGCCCGCCACCTCGCCCGGCTAGTTTTTTGTATTTTTTAGTAGAGACGGGGTTTCACCATGTTAGCCAGGATGGTCTCGATCTCCTGACCTCGTGATCCGCCCGTCTCGGCCTCCCAAAGTGCTGGGATTACAGGCTTGAGCCACCGCGCCCGGCCAATATTTATTTTTATAATTATATCTATGATATCTATATTTTCTTCCTGTATCCATTATATCTATTGTATCTATACTTTATACCTATATCTATTATATCTATATTTTATACCTACATCTATTATATCCATTATATCTATATTTTATACCTATATATATTATATCTGTATTTTATACCTGTATTTATTATATCTATTATGTCTATATTTTATACCTATAATTATTATATCTATTATGTCTCTATTTATACCGATATGTATTATATCTATTATGTCTATATTTTATACCTATATATATTATATCTATTATGTCAATATTTTATACCTATGCGTATTATATCTATATTTTATTCGTATATCCATTATATCCATATTTTATACCTACATCGATTATATCTATTTTGTCTACATTTTATACCTATATCTTTTATATCTATTATGTCTATATTTTATACCAATACCTATTATATCAATTTTGTGTATATTTATAGCTATATCTATTATGTCTATTTTTTATACCTATATATTTTATATCTATATTTTATACCTATATCTATTATGTCTATATTTTATATCTATATCTATTATATCTATTATGTCTATATTTTATACCTATATGAATTATAACTATTATGTCTATATTTTATACCTATATCCTTTATATCTACTATGTGTATATTTTATACCTATATCTATTATATCCATTATATCTATTTTTTATACCTATATCTATTGTATCTATATTTTATACCTATATATATTATATCAATTATATCCATATTTTGTACCTATATCTATTACATGTTTATATCTATATTTTATACCTATATCTATATCTATTATATCTATATTTTATACCTACATCTATTATATCTCTTATATCTATATTTTAACTATATCTGTTATACCTATTATGTCTATATTTGATTCCAATATCTATTATATCTATTATGTCTATATTTTATACCTACATCTATTATGTCTATATTTTATACCTCTATCTATTATGTCTATATTTTATACCTATATCTGTTATAACTATTATCTCTATATTGTATAACTCTATCTGTTGTATCTATTCTGTCTATATTTTATACCTATATCTATTATGTCTATTTTTTATGCCTATATCTATTATATCTATTACGTCTTTATTTTTTACCTATATTTATTATGTCTATATTTATACCTATATCTATTATGTCTGTCTATAATTTATACCTATATCTATTATATCTACTATGTCTATATTTTATACATATATCTCTTATGTCTGTATTTTTAACCTATATCTATTATAACTATTATGTCTATATTTTAGAACTATATCTGTAATATCTATTATGTCCATTTTCTATTCGTATTTCTATTATATCTATTATGTCTATATTTTGTCCCTTTATCTATTATATCTATTGTCTGTATATTTTATACGTGTATCTATTATATCTATTATGTCTATATTTTATACCGATATCTAGTATATTAATTCTGTCTACTTTTTATACCTATGTCTATTATATCTGTTATGTCTATATTTTATTCCTATATCTATTATATCTATTATATCTATATTTTATACCTATATCTATTATATCTATTATGTCCATATTTTAAAACTTTATCTATTATAGCTATTATGTATATATTTTATACCTATATCTATTATATCTAATATGTCTATGTTTTATACCTATATTTATTATATCTATTATGTCTATATTTTATATCTATATCTTTTATATCTATTTTGTCTATATTTTATACCTATATCTATTGTATGTATTATGTCTATATCTTATACATATATCTATTATATCTATTATGTCTATATTTCATACCTATACCTATTATGTCTATGTTTTATACCTATATCTATTATTTCTATATTTTATGCCTGTATCTATTATATCTATTATATCTATATTTTATACCTATATCTATTATCTCTATCCTTTATTCCTATATCTATTATGTCTATATTTTATATCTGTATCGATTATATGTATTATGTGTATATTTTATACCTATATCTATTATATCTCTTATAGCTATATTTTATACCTATATCTATTATATCTATTATGTTTATATTTTATACCAATATCTATTATGTCTATATTTTTTACCTATATCTATTATATCTATTATGTATATATTTAAAACCTATATCTCTTATATCTATTATGTCCATATTTTATACCTTTATCTATTATAGCTATTATAGGTATATTTTATAACTCTATCAGTTATATCTATTATGCCTATATTTTATACCTACATCTATTATAGCTATTATGTCTATATTTTATACCTATATCTATTATATCTATTATGTCTGTATTTTATACCTATATCTATTAAGTCTGTCTATATTTTATACCTATATTTATTATGTCTATTATGTGTATATTTTATACGTAAATCTATTATATCTGTTATGTCGATATTGTGTATCTATATCTATTTTGTCTATATTTTATATCTATATCTACTGTATCTCTTATGTCTATATTTTATACGTATATCTATTATATCTGCTATGTCTATATTTTATATCTATATCTATTATATCTATTATGTCTATATTTTATACGTATATCTATTATATCTGTTATATCTATATTTTATATCTATATCTATTATATCTATTATGTCTCTATTTTATTACCATATCTATTATATTTATTATGTCTATATTTAATAACTATATGTATTATATCTACTATGTCTATATTTTATATCTCCATCTATTATAACTATTATGTCTATATTTTAATCCTATATAAATTACATCTATTATGACTAAATTTTGTACCTATGTATTATCTATATATTTTACACCTATATCTATTATATCTATTATGTCTATATTTTATAACCATAGCTATTATATTTATATTTTACACCTATATCTTTACACTTATTATATCTATATTTTATATCTATAGCTATTATATCTATATTTTTTGCCTATATCCATCATATCTATTATTTCTATATTTTATACTTGTATCTATTATATCTATAATATCTATATTTTATATCTATATCTATTGTATCTATATTTTATACCTATATGTATTTTATCTATTATGTTTATACTTTATACCTGTGTTTATTGTATCTATTATGTCTATTTTTTATACCTATATCTATTATAACTATTATGTACATATTTTATACCTATATCTCTTATGTCTATAGTTTATACCTATATCTATTATATCTATTATGTCTATATTTTGTACCTATAGCTATTATGTCTACATTTCATACGTATATCTACTATATTTATAGTGTCTACATTTTATACCTACATCTATTTTGTCTGTATTGCATATCTATGTCTATTATATCTATTACGTCTATATGTTATGCTTATATCTATTATATCTATTATGTGTACATTTTGATCCTATATCTATTATATCTATTATGTCTATTTTTTATTCCTTTATCTATTATATCTATTATGTCTATATTTTATACCTATATCAATTATATCTATTATGACTAAATTTTATACCTATATGTATTATGTCTATATTTTACACCTATATCTATTACATATCTTGTATCTGTATTTTATACCTGTATCTATTATATCTATATTTTATACCTCTATCTATTCTATCCATTATGGCTATATTTTATACCTATATCTACTATGTCTATATTTTATAACTATATCTATTATATCTATGATGTCTATATTTTATGCCTATGTGTATTATATCTTTTATGTCTATATTTTATCCCTGTATCTATTATATCTATTATGTCTACATTTTATAACTATATCTATTATATCTATTATGTGTATATTTTATACCTATATCTACTATGTCTATTTTTTGTACCTGTAACGATTATATGTATTATGTCTATATATTTTTTTTTTTTTGAGGCGGAGTCTCGAGTGTCGCCCGGACTGGAGTGCAGTGGCCAGATCTCAGCTCACTGCAAGCTCCGCCTCCAGGGTTCACGCCATTCTCCTGCCTCAGCCTCCCGAGTAGCTGGGACTACAGGGGCCCGCCACCTCCCCTGGCTAGTTTTTGTATTTTTAGTAGAGACGGGCTTTCACCGTGTTAGCCAGGATGGTCTCGATCTCCTGACCTCGTGATCCGCCCGTCTCGGCCTCCAAAGTGCTGGGATACAGGCTTGAGCCACCGTGCCCGGCCTATGTCTATATTTTATAACTATATCTATTATATCTCTTATGTCTATATTTTATAAATATATCTATTTTATGTATTATGTTTATATTTTATACCCATATCTATTATGTCTATATTTTATACCTATATCTATTATATCTTTTATGTCTATATTTTATACCTATATCTATTATATGTATTATGTTTTTATTTTATACCCATATCTATTATGTGTATATTTTATACATGTATCTATTATATCTATTATGTCTTTATTTTATAACTATATCTATTATACCTCTGATGTCTATATTTTATACCTATATCTATTATATCTATTGTGTATATTCTTTATACCTATATCTATTATGTCTATATTTTATATTTTTACCAATTATATCAATTATGTCTATTTTTTATACCTATATCTATTATATCTATTATGTCTTTATTTTATGCCTATATCTATTACATCCACTATATCCATATTTTATACTTATATCTACTATATCTGTATTTGATACCTATATCCATTATATCTATTATATATATATTTTATACATATATGTATCATATCTATTATGTCTATATTTTATGCCTATATCTATTATTATTATTATATATATATTTTATACTTATATCCATTATAACCATATTTTATACCTATATCCATTATATCGATATTTATTTCCAATATCTATTATATATATTTTATTTATATTTTATAATTATATCTATTATATCTATGTTTTATACCTATATCTATTATATCTATTGTCTATATTATATACCTGTATCTCTTATATCTATTTTTTATACCTATATATATTATATCTATTTTATCTATATTTTATACCTATATCTATTATATCTATATTTTGTACCTGTATCTATTATATCTGTTATGTATATATTTTATACCTATATCTATCTATTATGTCTAAATATTATACCTATATCTATTATGTCTATATTTTATACCTATATCTATTAAATATATTATGTCTATATTTTATATCCATATCTATTTTGTCTATATTTTATACCTATATCTATTATATCAACTAGATGTATATTTTACAAGTATATCCATTAAGTCTATATTTCATACCTATATCTATTATACCTATTATGTCTATATTTTATACCTATATGTATTATATCTATTATGTCTATTCTTTATACCTATATCTGTTATATCTATTATGTCTATATTTTATATCTGTGTCTATTATATGTATTATATCTATATTTTATACCGATATCTATTGTATCTGTATTTTGTATGTATATCTATTATATCTATAATATCTATATTTTATACCTATATCTATTATATCTATATTTTATACCTCTATGTGTTATATCTATTATGTCTATATTTTGTACCTTTATCTATTATATCTGTGATGTCTATATTTTATACCTATATCTATCACATGTATTATGTCTGTATTTTATGCCTCTATCTATTATGTCTATATTTTCTACCGATATCTATTATATCTTTATTTTATACCTGTATATATTATATCTATTATATCTATATTTTTTACCTATATCTATTATATCTATATTTTACACCTATATCTATTATATCTATTATGTCTATATTTTATACCTGTATCTATTATGTCTATATTTTATACCTATATGTATATCAACTATGTGTATATTTTATAAGTATATGTATTATATCTATTATGTCTATATTTTATTCCTATATCTATTATCTCTATTATGTCTATATTTTATACTTATATCTATTATATATATATTTTATACCTGTATCTATTATAACTATTATATCTATATTCTATACCTATATCTATTATATGTATATTTTATACCTATATCTAATATAACTATTATGTCTATCTATTACATCTATTATATCTATATTTTATACCTATATCTATTATATCTATATATTATACCTGTATCTATTATATCTATTATGTCTACGTTTTATACCTATATCTATTATATCTTTTATGTTTATATTTTATACCTATATCTATAATATCTATTACGTCTAAAGTTTATAACTATATCTAGTATATCTATTTTGTCTCTATTTAATACCTATATCTATTATGTCTATATTTGTCACCTATATCGATTATATCTATTATGTGTATATTTTATACCACATCTATTTTATATATATGTTTATATTTTATACCTATGTCTATTATATCTATTATGTCTAAATATTATACCTATGTCTATTATGTCTATATTTTACACCTCTATCTATTATAACTATTATGTCTATATTTTATAACCAAATATTATGTGTATATTTTACACCTATATCTATTATATCTATTATGTCTATGTTTTATGCCTATATCTATTATATCCGCTATATCTATATTTTATACATATATCTATTATATCTATGTTTGATACGTATATACATTATATTTATTATATCTGTGTTTTCTACATATATCTATCATATCTATTGTGTCTATATTTTATGGCTATATCTATTATATCTATTATATCTATTATATCTATATTTTATACTTATATCTATTACAACTATATTTTATACCTATATCCATTATATCTATATTTTTTACCTATATCTATTATATCTATTTTATTTATATTTTATAATTATATCTATTATATCTATATTTTATACCTTTATATAATATATCTATTGTGTTTATTTTATACCTGTATCTATTATACCTATTTTTTATACATATATATATTATTTCCATTATATCTCTATTTTATACCTGTATCTATTATATCTATATTTTGTACCTGTCACTATTATATCTATTATGTCTATATTTTATACCTATATCTATTATATCTATAACATTTATATTTTATAATTATATCTATTATATCTATATTTTACACCTGTATCTATTATATCTATTATATCTATATTTTATATCTATATCTATTTTATTTATAATTTATACGTATTTCTATTTATCTATTATGTCTATATTTTATACCTGTATCTATTATATCTATATTTTACACCTCTATCTATTATATCTATTTTGTCTATATTTTATACCTATGTCTATTATATCTATACTGTCCATATTTTTTACCTATATCTATTATATCTATTATGTCTATATTTTACACCTATATCTATCATATATCTTATGTCTATATTTTATACCTGTATCTATTATATCTAAATTTTATACCTATCTCTATTATGTCTACATTTTATGCCTATATCTATTATATCTTTTATGTCTATATTTTACACCTATATCTATTATATCTTTTATGTCAGTATTTTACACCTATATCTATTATATCTATTATGTCTATATATTATACCTATATCTATGATGTCTGTATTTTATACATATATCTATTATGTCTTTATTTTATAACTATACCTATTATGTCTATATTTTATACCTATATCTATTATAACTATTATCTCTATATTGTATAACTATAACTGTTGTATCTATTCTGTCTATATTTATACCTGTATCCATTATGTCTATATTTTATACCTATATCTATTATATCCATTATGTCTACATTTTTTACCTATATCTATTATGTCTATATGTTATACCTGTATCTATTATATCTATTATGTCTATATTTCATACCTGTATATATCATATGTATTATATCTATGTTTTATACCCATATATATCATATCTATTATGTCTACGTTTTATACCTATATCTATTATATCTATTATGTGTATATTTCATACCTATATCTATTATATCTTTCATGTCTATATTTAATACCTTTATTTATTATATCTATCATGTCCATATTTATACCTATATCTATTATGTCTTTATTTTATACCTATATCTACTATATCTATTATGTCTGCATTTCATACCTATATCTATTATATCTGTTTTGTCTATATGTTATACCTATTTCTATTATATCTATTATGTCTATATTTTATAACTCTATCAATTATATCTATTATGTCTATATTTTATAACTCTATCATATCTATTATGCCTATATTTTATACCTGTATCTACTATATCTATTATGTGTATATTTTATACCTGTATCTATTATGTCTATATTTTGTACCTATAATTATTATATCTCTATTTTATAACTTTATCTATTATGTCTATGTTAAATACCTCTATCTATTATATCTATTATGTCTATATTTTATACCTATATCTATATTATGTCTATATTTTATACCTATTATACCTATTATGTCTATAATTTATACCTGTATCTTTTATATCTATTATGTCTATATTTCATACTTACATCAATTATATCTATTATGTCTATATTTTATACCTATATCTATTACGTCTATATTTTATTCCTATCTATTATATCTATTATGTCTACATTTTATACCTATATCTATTATATCTATTATCTCTGTATTTTATACCTATATCTATTATATCTATTATGTCTATATTTTATCCCTCTATCTATAATATCTATTATGTCTATATTTTATAACTCTATGAAGTATATCTATTATGTCTATATTTAATACCTCTATCTATTATATCTATTATGCCTATATTTTATACCTATACCTATTATATCTATTATGTCGATATTTTATACCTATATCTATTATGTCTATATTTTATACCTATATCTTTTATGTCTATATTTTATACCTATATCTATTATGTCTATATTTATTTATTTATTTTTTTTTTTTTCTTTTTTTTTTTTTTTTTTTTTTGAGACGGAGTCTTGCTCTGCTGCCCAGGCTAGAGTGCAGTGGCCGGCTCTCAGCTCTCTGCAAGCTCCGCCTCCCAGGATCACGCCATTCTCCTGTCTCAACCTCCCGAGTAGCTGGGACTACAGGCGCCCGCCTCGTCGCCCGGCTAGTTTTTTGTATTTTTTAGTAGAGACGGGGTTTCACCGTATTAGCCAGGATGCTCTCGATCTCCTGACCTCATGATCCGCCTATCTCGGCCTCCCAAAGTGCTGGGATTACAGGCTTGAGCCACCGCGCACGGCCTATTATGTCTATATTTAATACCTATATCTATTATATCGATTACCTCTATACTTTATACCTATATCTGTTTTGTCCATGTTTTATACCTGTATCGATTATATTTATTATGTCTATATTTTATACCTATATCTATTATATCTCTTATGTTTATATTTTATACCCATATCTATTATGTCTATATTTTATACCTATATCTATTATATCTATTATGTCTATATTGTATACCTATATCTATTATACCTATTATGTCTATATTTTATACGTATATCTATTATATCTCTTGTGTCTGTACTTTATACCTATATCTATTATATCTATATTTTATACCTATATCTATTATAAACATATTTTATACCTGTATCCATTATATCTATATTTTTACCTATATCTATTATATCTATTATATTTATAATTTATAATCATATTTATTTATTTATTTATTTATTTTTTTTTAATTATACTTTACGTTCTAGGGTACATGTGCATAACGTGCAGGTTTGTTACATATGTATACTTATGCCATGTTGGTGTGCTGCACCCATCAACTTGTCAGCACCCATCATTTCATCATTTATATCATGTATAACTCCCCAATGCAATCCCTCCCTCCCCCCCCCCTCCCCCCTCCTCATGATAGGCCCCAGTGCGTGATGTTCCCCTTCCCGAGTCCAAGTGATCTCATTGTTCAGTTCCCACCTATGAGTGAGAACATGTGGTGTTTGGTTTTCTGTTCCTGTGATAGTTTGCTAAGAATGATGGTTTCCAGCTGCATCCATGTCCCTACAAAGGACGCAAACTCATCCTTTTTTATGGCTGCATAGTATTCCATGGTGTATATGTGCCACATTTTCTTAATCCAGTCTGTCACAGATGGACATTTGGGTTGATTCCAAGTCTTCGCTATTGTGAATAGTGCCGCAATAAACATACGTGTGCATGTGTCTTTGTAGTAGAATAATTTATAATCCTTTGGGTATATACCCAGTAGTGGGATGGCTGGGTCATATGGTACATCTAGTTCTATATCCTTGAGGAATTGCCATACTGTTTTCCATAATGGTTGAACTAGTTTACAATCCCACCAACAGTGTAAAGGTGTTCCTATTTCTCCACATCCTCTCCAACACCTGTTGTTTCCTGACTTCTTAATGATTGCCATTCTAACTGGTGTGAGATGGTATCTCATTGTGGTTTTGATTTGCATTTCTCTGATGGCGAGTGACGATGAGCATTTTTTCATGTGTCTGTTGGCTGTATGGATGTCTTCTTTTGCGAAATGTCTGTTCATATCCTTTCCCCACTTTTTGATGGGGTTGTTTGTTTTTTTCTCGTATATTTGTTTGAGTTCTTTGTAGATTCTGGATATTAGCCCTTTGTCAGATAAGTAGGTTGCAAAAATTTTCTCCCATTCTGTAGGTTGCCTGTTCACTCTGATGGTAGTTTCTTTTGCTGTGCAAAAGCTCTTTAGTTTAATTAGATCCCATTTGTCAATTTTGGCTTTTGCTGCCGTTGCTTTTGGTGTTTTAGACATGAAGTCCTTGCCCATGCCTATGTCCTGAATGGTACTACCTAGATTTTCTTCTAGGGTTTTTATGGTATTAGGTCTAACATTTAAGTCTCTAATCCATCTTGAATTAATCTTCGTATAAGGGGTAAGGAAAGGATCCAGTTTCAGCTTTCTACTTATGGCTAGCCAATTTTCCCAGCACCATTTATTAAATAGGGAATCCTTTCCCCATTTCTTGTTTCTCTCAGGTTTGTCAAAGATCAGATGGCTGTAGATGTGCGGTATTATTTCTGAGGACTCTGTTCTGTTCCATTGGTCTATATCTCTGTTTTGGTACCAGTACCATGCTCTTTTGGTTACTGTAGCCTTGTAGTATAGTTTGAAGTCAGGTAGCGTGACGCCTCCAGCTTTGTCCTTTTGACTTAGGATTGTCTTGGCAATGCGGGCTCTTTTTTGGTTCCATATGAACTTTAAAGCAGTTTTTTCCAATTCCGTGAAGAAAGTCATTGGTAGCTTGATGGGGATGGCATTGAATCTATAAATAACCTTGGGGAGTATGGCCATTTTCACGATATTGATTCTTCCTATCCATGAGCATGGTATGTTCTTCCATTTGTTTGTGTCCTCTTTGATTTCACTGAGCAGTGGTTTGTAGTTCTCCTTGAACAGGTCCTTTACATCCCTTGTAAGCTGGATTCCTAGGTATTTTATTCTCTTTGAAGCAATTGTGAATGGAAGTTCATTCCTGATTTGGCTCTCTGCTTGTCTGTTGCTGGTGTATAAGAATGCTTGTGATTTTTGCACATTAATTTTGTATCCTGAGACTTTGCTGAAGTTGCTTATCAGCTTAAGGAGATTTTGGGCTGAGACGATGGGGTTTTCTAAATATACAATCATGTCATCTGCAAACAGGGACAATTTGACTTCTTCTTTTCCTAACTGGATACCCTTGATTTCTTTCTCTTGCCTGATTGCCCTAGCCAGAACTTCCAACACTATGTTGAATAGGAGTGGTGAGAGAGGGCATCCCTGTCTTGTGCCAGTTTTCAAAGGGAATTTTTCCAGTTTTTGCCCATTCAGTATGATATTAGCTGTGGGTTTGTCATAAATAGCTCTTATTATTTTGAGGTACGTTCCATCAATACCGAATTTATTGAGCGTTTTTAGCATGAAGGGCTGTTGAATTTTGTCAAAAGCCTTTTCTGCATCTATTGAGACAATCATGTGGTTCTTGTCTTTGGTTCTGTTTATATGCTGGATTACGTTTATTGATTTGCGAATGTTGAACCAGCCTTGCATCCCAGGGATGAAGCCCACTTGATCATGGTGGATAAGCTTTTTGATGTGCTGCTGAATCCGGTTTGCCAGTATTTTATTGAGGATTTTTGCATCAATGTTCATCAGGGATATTGGTCTAAAATTCTCTTTTTTTGTTGTGTCTCTGCCAGGCTTTGGTATCAGGATGATGTTGGCCTCATAAAATGAGTTAGGGAGGATTCCCTCTTTTTCTATTGATTGGAATAGTTTCAGAAGGAATGGTACCAGCTCCTCCTTGTACCTCTGGTAGAATTCAGCTGTGAATCCATCTGGTCCTGGACTTTTTTTGGTGGGTAGGCTATTAATTGTTGCCTCAATTTCAGAGCCTGCTATTGGTCTATTCAGGGATTCAACTTCTTCCTGGTTTAGCCTTGGGAGAGTGTAAGTGTCCAGGAAATTATCCATTTCTTCTAGATTTTCTAGTTGATTTGCGTAGAGGCGTTTATAGTATTCTCTGATGGTAGCTTGTATTTCTGTGGGGTCAGTGGTGATATCCCCTTTATCATTTTTTATTGCATCTATTTGATTCCTCTCTCTTTT
Source organism: Rhinopithecus roxellana (assembly GCF_007565055.1). NCBI lineage: Eukaryota > Metazoa > Chordata > Mammalia > Primates > Cercopithecidae > Rhinopithecus > Rhinopithecus roxellana. The sequence continues at coordinate 46,291 of NW_022144713.1, forward strand.
TTTCTTTATTAGCCTTGCTAGCGGTCTGTCAATTTTGTTGATCTTTTCAAAAAACCAACTCCTGGATTCATTGATTTTTTGGAGGGTTTTTTGTGTCTCTATCTCCTTCAGTTCTGCTCTGATCTTAGTTATTTCTTGCCTTCTGCTAGCTTTTGAATGTGATTGCTCTTGCCTCTCTAGTTCTTTTAATTGTGATGTTAGAGTGTCAATTTTAGATCTTTCCTGCTTTCTCTTGTGGGCATTTAGTGCTATAAATTTCCCTCTACACACTGCTTTAAATGTGTCCCAGAGATTCTGGTATGTTGTATCTTTGTTCTCATTGGTTTCAAAGAACATCTTTATTTCCGCTTTCATTTCGTTATGTACCCAGTAGTCATTCAGGAGCAGGTTGTTCAGTTTCCATGTAGTTGAGCGGTTTTGATTGAGTTTCTTAGTCCTGAGTTCTAGTTTGATTGCACTGTGGTCTGAGAGACAGTTTGTTATAATTTCTGTTCTTTTACATTTGCTGAGGAGTACTTTACTTCCAATTATGTGGTCAATTTTGGAATAAGTGCGATGTGGTGCTGAGAAGAATGTATATTCTGTTGATTTGGGGTGGAGAGTTCTATAGATGTCTATTAGGTCCGCTTGGTGCAGAGATGAGTTCAATTCCTGGATATCCTTGTTAACTTTCTATCTCGTTGATCTGTCTAATGTTGACAGCGGAGTGTTGAAGTCCCCCATTATTATTGTATGGGAGTCTAAGTCTCTTTGTAAGTCTCTAAGGACTTGCTTTATGAATCTGGGTGCTCCTGTATTGGGTGCATATATATTTAGGAGAGTTAGCTCTTCCTGTTGAATTGATCCCTTTACCATTATGTAATGGCCTTCTTTGTCTCTTTTGATCTTTGATGGTTTAAAGTCTGTTTTATCAGAGACTAGGATTGCAACCCCTGCTTTTTTTTTGTTCTCCATTTGCTTGGTAGATCTTCCTCTATCCCTTTATTTTGAGCCTATGTATGTCTCTGCATGTGAGATGGGTCTCCTGAATACAGCAGACTGATGGGTCTTGACTCTTTATCCAGTTTGCCAGTCTGTGTCTTTTAATTGGAGCATTTAGTCCATTAACATTTAAGGTTAATATGGTTATGTGTGAACTTGATCCTGCCATTATGATATTAACTGGTTATTTTGCTCGTTAGTTGATGCAGTTTCTTCCTAGCCTCGATGGTCTTTACATTTTGCCAAGTTTTTGCGATGGCTGGTACCGGTTGTTCCTTTCCATGTTTAGGGCTTCCTTCAGGGTCTCTTGTAAGGCAGGCCTGGTGGTGACAAAATCTCTAAGCATTTGCTTATCTGTAAAGGATTTTATTTCTCCTTCACTTATGAAACTTAGTTTGGCTGGATATGAAATTCTGGGTTTAAAATTCTTTTCTTTAAGGATGTTGAATATTGGCCCCCACTCTCTTCTGGCTTGTAGAGTTTCTGCCGAGAGATCTGCTGTTAGTCTGATGGGCTTCCCTTTGTGGGTGACCCGACCTTTCTCTCTGGCTGCCCTTAAGATTTTTTCCTTCATTTCAACTTTGGTGAATCTGGCAATTATGTGTCTTGGAGTTGCTCTTCTGGAGGAGTATCTTTGTGGCGTTCTCTGTATTTCCTGAATTTGAATGTTGGCCTGCCCTACTAGGTTGGGGAAGTTCTCCTGGATGATATCCTGAAGAGTGTTTTCCAACTTGGTTCCATTTTCCCCCTCACTTTCAGGCACCCCAATCAGACGTAGATTTGGTCTTTTTACGTAATCCCATACTTCTTGCAGGCTTTGCTCATTTCTTTTTCTTCTTTTTTCTTTTGGTTTCTCTTCTCGCTTCATTTCATTCATTTGATCTTCAATCGCTGATACTCTTTCTTCCAGTTGATCGAGTCGGTTACTGAAGCTTGTGCATTTGTCACGTATTTCTCGTGTCATGGTTTTCATCTCTGTCATTTCGTTTATGATCTTCTCTGCATTAATGAGTCTAGCTGTCAATTCTTCCACTCTTTTTTCAAGATTTTTAGTTTCTTTGCGCTGGGTACGTAATTCCTCCTTTAGCTCTGATAAGTTTGATGGACTGAAGCCTTCTTCTCTCCTCTCGTCCAAGTCATTCTCTGACCAGCTTTGATCCGTTGCTGGTGATGGGCTGCGCTCCTTTGCAGGGGGAGATGCGCTCTTATTTTTTGAATTTCCAGCTTTTCTGCCCTGCTTCTTCCCCATCTTTGTGGTTTTATCTGTCTCTGGTCTTTGATGGTGGTGACGAACTGATGGGGTTTTGGTATAGGTGTCCTTCCTGTTTGATAGTTTTCCTTCTGACAGTCAGAAGGACTGTCTGTTGGTCTGTTGGAGATTGCTTGAGGTCCACTCCAGACCCTGTTTGCCTGGGTATCAGCAGCAGAGGTTGCCGAAGATAGAATATTGCTGAACAGCGAGTGTACCTGTCTGATTCTTCCTTTGGAAGTGTCCTCTCAGGGGTGTACTCCACCCTGTGAGGTGTGGGGTGTCAGACTGCCCCTAGTGGGGGATTTCTCCCAGCTAGGCTACTCAGGGGTCAGGGACACACCTGAGCAGGCAGTCTGTCCGTTCTCAGATCTCAACCTCCGCGTTGGGAGATCCGCGGCTCTCCCCAAAGCTGTCAGACAGAGTCGTTCGCGTCTGCACCGGCTCCCGCTACTTCCCCTGTTGGTCTTCAGCTGTGCGCTGTCCCCAGAGGTGGAGACTACAGAGACAGGCAGGCTTCCTTGAGCTGCTGTGAGCTCCACCCAGTTCGAGCTTCCCAGCGGCTTTGTTTACCTACTTAAGCCTCAGCAATGGCGGGCGCCCCTCCCCCAGCCTCGCTGCTGCCTTGCGGATAGATCGCGGCAGACTGCTGTGTTAGCAGTGAGGGAGGCTTCGTGGGCGTGGGACCCTCCCGGCCAGGTGTGGGATATATTCTCCTGGAATGCCTGTATGCTTACAGCGCAGTATTGGGGTGGGAGTTACCCGATTTTCCAGGTGTTGTGTGTCTCAGTTCCCCTGGCTAGGAAAACGGATCCCCTTCCCCCTTGCGCTTCCAGGTGAGGCGATGCCTCGCTCTGCTTCAGCTCTCGCTGGTCAGGCTGCAGCAGCTGACCAGCACCGATTGTCCGGCACTCCCTAGTGAGATGACCCCAGTACCTCAGTTGAAAATGCAGAAATCACCGGTCTTCTGTGTCGCTCGCGCTGGGAGTTGGAGACTGGAGTTGTTCCTATTCGGCCATCTTACCTATATTTCTTATATCTATGTTTTATACCTGTATCTATTATATCTATTATATTTATATTTTATAATTATGTATATTATATCTATATTATTTACCTCTATCTATTATATCCATAATATCTACATTTTATATATATATCCATTATAACTATATTTTATACCTGTATTTCTTACATCTATATTTTATACCTGTATCTATTATATCTATTATATTTATATTTTATAATTATGTCTATTATATGTATATTTCATACCTTTATCTAATATATCTATTATGTCTATATTTTATACCTATATATATTATATCTATTATGTCTATATTTTATACCTGTGTCTATTATATCTATTATGTCTATATTTTTTACCTATATCTATCAAATCTATTAGGTCTCTATTTTAAACATATACATATTATATCTCTTATGTCTATATTTTATACCTATATCTATTATATCTATTATGTCTATATTTTATATCTGTATCTATTGTATCTTTTGTCTACATTTTATACCTATATCTATTTTATCTACTATGTCTATATTTTACACTTATATCTATTATATCTATTACGTCTATATTTTATGCCTATATTTTTTTGTCTGTATTTTATACCTATATCTAATATAACTATTATGTCTATGTTTTATAACTATATCTGTTATATCTGTTATGTCTATATTTTATACCTATATCTATTATATCTACTATGTCTATATTTTATACCTATGTTGATTATATCTATTATGTCTACATTTTTTACCTATATCTATTATATCTATTATGTCTATATTTTATATCGATATCTATTATATCTATTATGTCTATACTTTATACCTATATCTACTATGTCTATTAGGTGTATATTTTATTCCTCTTCATATTGTATCTGTTATGTCCATATTTTATCCCTATATCTAAAATGTCTATATTTTATACCTATATTAATTATATCCATTATGTCTGTATTGTATACCTATACTCATAATGTCTATATTTTATACCTTTATCTATTATGTCTCTATTTTATATCTACATTTTTTATATCTATTAGGTCTATATTTTATACCTATATCTATTATATCTATTATGTCTATATATTATACCTATATCTATTATATCTATATTTCATACCTATATCTATTGTATATATTATATCTATATATTATACCTATATCTATTATGTCTATATTTTATACCTATATTATATCTATTATGTCTATATTTTATACCAATATCTATTATGTCTATTATGTCTATATTTAATACCTATATCTATTATATCTATTATGTCTATATTTTATACCTATATCTGTTATATCTATTATGTCTATATTTTATACCTATATCTCATACATCTATTATGTCTATATTGTATACCTATATCTATTATATCTATTATGTCTACCTTTTATACCTATATGTATTATGTCTATTATGTCTATATTTTATACCTCTATCTATTATATCTGTATTTTATATATATCTATTATAACTGCATTTTATACCTATATTTCTTATATCTATATTTTATACCTCTATCTATTATATCTATTATATTTATATTTTATAATTATGTCTATTATATCTATATTTTATACCTGTATCTATTACATCTATTATATCTATGTTTTCTGCCTATATCAACTATATCTATATTTTATATATATATCTATTTTTTCTATTATATGTATATTTTATACCTTTATCTATTATATCTATATTTCATACCTTTATCTATTATATCTATTATGTATATTTTATACGTATATCTATTATATCTATTATGCCTATAAATTATACCTATGTGTATTATATCTATTATGTCTATATTTTACACCTATATCTATCAAATCTATTATGTCTCTATTTTATACCTATATATATTATATCTATTATGTCTATATTTTATACCTATATCTATTATATGTATTATGTTTATATTTATATCTATATCTATTATATCTATTATGTCTATATTTTATGCCTATATCTTTTTTGTCTGTATTTTATACCTATATCTATTATAACAATTATGTCTATATTTATAATATATCTGTTATATCTGTTATGTCTAAATTTTATACCTATATCTACTATATCTACTATGTCTATATTTTATACCCATATCTCCTATATCTATTATGTCTATATTTAATGCCTATATCTTTTTTGTCTGTATTTTATACCTATATCTTTTATAACTATTATGTCTATATTTTATAACTATATCTGTTATATCTGTTATGTCTATATTTTATACCTATACCTAATATGCCTATATTTTATATCTATATATATTATATCTATTGTGTCTGTATTTTATACCTACATCTATTATGTCTATATTTTATACCAATACCTATGATATCTATTATGTTTATATTTTATACCTATATCTATTATATCTATTATGTCTGTATTTTATACCTATATCTATTGTATGTATTATGTCTATGTTTATACCTATATCTATTATATCTATTATGTCAATGTTTTTTACCTATATCTATTATGTCTATATTTTATTCCTATATCTATTATATCTATTATGTCTACATTTTTTACCATATCTATCATATCTATTATGTCTATATTGTATACCTATATATATCATATCTATTATGTCTATATTTTATACCTATATGTATACTGTACATATTTTATACCTATATAATATCTATTCTGTCTATATTTTATACGTATATCTATTATATATATTATGTCTATATTTTATTCCTATATCTATTATATCTATTATGTCTATAGTTTATACCTATAACTATTATATCTATTATATCTATATTTTATATCTATATCTATTATATCTATATTTTATATGTATAACTATTATATCTATTATGTCTATATTTTATACCTATATCTATCGTATATATTAGGTCCATAAGGTTATACCTGTATATATTATGTCTATTTTTTATACCTATATCAATTATATATGTTATGTCTATATTTTATAAGTATATTTTTATGTCTATATTGTATACCTATATCTATTATATCTATTATGTCTGTATTTTATACCTATATCAATTATATCTAATATGTCTATATTTTATACCTATATCCATTATATCTATTATGTCTATATTTTATAACTATATCTGTTATATCCATTTTATCTCTATTTTATACCTATATCTATGATATCTACATTTTATACCTATCTATATTATAACAATTATATCCATATTTGATACCTATATCTATTATATCTTTTATATCTATATTTTCTACCTATACTTGTATCTATTATATCTATATTTTATACCTATATCTATATCTATTATATCTGTATTTTAACTATATCTGTTATATCTATTATGTCTATGTTTTATTCCAGTACCTATGATATCTATTATGTCTATATCTATTATATCTATTATGTCTATATTTTATACCTTTATCTATTGTATCTCTTATGCCTATATTTGACAACTCATCTTACTAGCTTATATCTATTATGCCTATATTTTATGCTATATCATTATGTCCCTTTATTTTATACTAATATATTAAACTATTATGTCTATATTTTATAACTATATCTGTTAATCTATTCTGTCTGTATTATACCTGTATCCATTTTGTCTATATTTCATACTATATCTATTATATCTATTATGTCTGTATTTTATACCTGTATCTTTTATGTCTATTATATTTATATTTTATAATTATATCCATTTATTTATATCTTTTCCTGTATCTTATAATATCTATATTTTATATCTATATCTATTATATCTGTATTTTAACGTATATCTATTATATCTATTATGCCTATATTTTATACCTATATCTATTATTCTTATTTAACACCCTGATCTATTATATCTATCCTTGCTATATTTTATACCTATGTCTATTTTATCAATTCTGTTTATATTTTTTACCTATGTCTATTATATCTATTGTGTCTATATTTTATACGTATATCTATTATATTTATTATGTCTATATTTTATACCTATATCTATTATGTCTATATTTTATACGTATATCTATTATATCTATTATGTCTATATTTTATACCTATATCTATCTATTATGTCTATATTTTATTCCTATATCTATTATAACTCTTATGTCTATATTTTATAACTATACCTGTTGTAACTATTATGTCTATATTTTATACCTGTATCTATCATATATATTATATCTATATTTTATACCTCTATCTATTTTAACTATATTTTATACCTATATCTATTATATCTATATTTTATACCTATATCTATTATACCTATAATATTAAAATTTTATAACTATATATATTATATCTATATTTTATACCTATGTCTATAACTAATATATCTATATTTTGTACCTATATCTATTATATGTGCATTTTATACGTATATCTATTATATCTATTATATGTATATTTTATACCTGTATGCATTATATCTATTATGTCTATATTTTCTACCTATATCTATTATATATATTATGTCTGTAAGTTATACCTATATCTATTGTATCTATTATGTCTACATTTTATACCTATATCTACTATATCTATTATGCCTACATTTATACCTATATCTATTATATCTATTATGTCTACATTTTATACCTCTATTATATCAATTATGTCTATATTTATAGCTATATCTATTATACCTATTATGTCTATATTTAGAACTATATCTATTATATCTATTATGTCTATGTTTTATACCTACATCTATTATATTATGTGTGTATTTTATACCTATATCTATTATGTCTATTATGTGTATATTTTATACCTATATCTATTATGTCTATGATGTCTATATTTTATACCTATATCTGTCTATTACGTCTATATTTTATACCTATATCTATTATGTCTATGATGTCTATATTTTATACCTATATATATTATATCTTTTCTGTCTATATTTTATACCTATATCTATTATGTCTATATTTTATACCTATATTTGTTATATCCATTATGTCTATATTGTATACAAATACCTTTTATGTCTATATTTTATACCTATATCTATTATGTCTACATTTTATAACTATATCTATTATATCTATTTTGTCCATACATTTATACCTAAATTTATTATATCTATTATGTGTATATGTTATAACTATATCTAGTATATCGATTATATCTATATCTATATTGATTCTGTCTACATTTTATACCTATATTATATCTATTATGTCTATATAAGTATTATATCTATATTTTATACCTATATCTACTATATATTTTATACCTACATCTATTATATCTATTATGTCCTTATATTATACCTTTAACTATTATATCTATTATGTCTATATTTTATAACTCTATCAATTATATCTATTATGTCTATATGTTACATCTCATATTATTTATGTCTATATTTTATACGTATATCTATTATATCTATTATGTCTGTATTTTATACCTATATCTATTATATCTATTATGTCTATATTTTATACCTCAACTATTATATCTGTCTATATTTTACAGCTCTATCTATTATATCTATTATGTCTATATTTTATACCTATATCTATTATATCAATTATGTCTATATTTTATACAGTTATCTATTATATTTATTCTGTTTACATTTTATACCTATGGCTATTATATCTATTATGTCAATATTTTATACCTATATCTATTTTATCTATTATGTCCATATTTTGAGCCTTTATCTATTATATCTATTATGTCTAGGTTTTTTAACTCTATCAATTATATCTATTATGTCTATATTTTATAACTCTATTATAACTTTTATGTCTATATTTTATACCTATATCTATTATATCTCTCTATATTTTATAACTATCTATTGTATCAATTACATCTATATTTTATACCTCTATTTTAACTATATTTTATACCTATATCTATTATATATATTATATTTAAATTTTATAACTGTATATGTTATATCTGTATTTTATACTTATGTGTATTATAACTAATATATCTGTTTTTTATACCTATATCTATTATATCTGTATTTCATACGTATATCTATTATATCTATTATATGTAGATTTTATACGTTTATCTATTATATCTATTATATCTATATGTTATACCTATATCTATTATATCTTTTATGTCTATATTTTATACCTGTGTCTATTATATCTATTATGTCCATATTTTATACCTATATCTATTTTATCTATTATATCTATACTTCATAGCTATATCTATTATATCTATTATATCTATATTCTATACCTATATCTATTATATCTATTATGTCTATATTTTATACCTATGTCTATTTTATCTATTATGTCTATATTTTATACCTATATCAAATCTATTATGTCTATATTTTATACGTATATATATTATATCTATTATGTCTATATTTTATACCTATATCGATCATATCTATTAGGTCTATATTTTCTACCTATATCTATTGTATCTATTATGTCTATATTTTATACATATATCTATTATATCTATTGTTTTTATTTTAGAACTATATCTGTTATAACTATTCTGTATATATTTTATACCTATATCTATTATATCTATTATGTCTACATTTGATACCTATATCTATTATATATATTACGTCTATATTTTATACCTGGATCTATTATATCTATTATGTCTATATTTTATACCTCTATTTTAACTATATTTCATAGCTATATCTATTATATCTATATTTTATACCTATATCTATTATATCTATTATATTTAAATTTTATAACCATATATATTTTATACCTATGTCTATTATAACTAATATATCTATATTTTATACCTATATATGTTTGTATTTTATACGTATATTATATCTATATTTTATACCTGTATCTATTATATCTATTATGTCTATATTTTACACCTATATCTATTATATCTATTATATCTCTATTTTATACCTATATGTATTGTATCTATTGTCTATATTTTTTGCCTATATCTATTATATATATATGTTATACCTATATTTATTATATCTATATTTCATGCCTATATCTATTATATCTAAATTTTATACCTGTATCTATTATATCTATTATGTCTATATTTTATACCTATATCTATTATATCTATTATGTCTATATTTTATACCTATATCTACTATATTATGTCTGTATTTCATACCTATATCTATTATGTCTGTATATAATACCTATATCAATTATATCTATTGTGTCTATATTTTATACCTATATCTATTATATCAATTATGACTATATTTCATACCTATATCTATTATGTCTATATTTTATACCTATATCTATATCTCTAATGTCTATATTTTATACCTCTATCTATTATATCTATTATGTCTATAATTTATACGTATATCTATTATATCTATTATGTCTATATTTTATACCTTTATTATATCTCTTATGTCTATATTTTATACGTATATCTATTATATCTATTATATCTATATTTTAAACCTGTATCTATTATATCCATATTTCACACCTATATCTATTGTATCTATTATGTCTATATTTTATACCTATATCTATTATGTCTATATTTTATACCTATATCTGTTATACCTATTATGTCTATATTTTATACCTATATCTATTATATGTATATTTTATACCTATATCTAATATATCTATTATATCTGTATTTCGTACCTATATCTATTATATCTATATTTTATACCTATATCTACTATATCCATTATTTCTATATTATATACCTGTATATATCTATTATGTGTATACTTCACACCTATATGTATTATATCTATTCTGTCTACATTTTATACCTATGTATTATATCTATATGTCCATATTTTATACCTATATCTATTATATGTATTATGTCTATAGTTCATGCCTATACCTATTATTTCTATATTTTATACCTATATCTATTGTAACTCTTATGCCTGTATTTTATTTTTTTTTTTTATTTTTTGAGACAGAGTCTCGCTCTGTCGCCCAGGCTGGAGTGCAGTGGCCGGATCTCAGCTCACTGCAAGCTCCGCCTCCCGGGTTTAAGCCATTCTCCTGCCTCAGCCTCCCGAGTAGCTGAGACTACGGGCGCCTCCCACCTCGCGCGGCTAGTTTTTTGTATTTTTAGTAAAGACGAGGTTTCACCGTTTTAGCCATGAGGGTCTCGATCTCCTGTCCTCGTGATCCGCCCGTCTCGGCCTCCCAAAGTGCTGGGATTACAGGCTTGAGCCACCACTCCCGGCCTTATGCCTATAACTATATTATATCTCTTGTGTATATATTTTATACCTATATCTATTATATCCATATTTTATACCTATATCTATTATGTCTATATCTTATATCTATTATGTCTACTGTCTATATTTTATTCGTATATCAATTATATATGTCTATTTTTTATACCTATATCTATTCTATCTTTTATGTTTATATTTCATACGTATATCGATATTTTATACCTGTATCTATTATGTGTATTGTCTATATTTTATACCTATATCTATTATACCTATAATGTCTATATTTTTTACCTATATCTAGTATATCTATTATGTCTGTATTTTATACTTATATCTATTATATCTATTTTATCTTTATTTTATACCTCTATTATTTCTATATTTTATACCTATATCTATTATATCTACTATGTCTATATTTTCTACGCATATCTATTATATCTATTATGTCTATATTTTATACCTATATCTATTATATCAATTATGTTTGTATTTTATACCTATATCTATTATACCTATTATGTCTATATTATATACCTATATCTATTAAGTCTATATTTTATACCTATATTTATTATATCTATTATGTCTATATTTTGTACCTATATCTATTATGTCTATATTTTATACCTATATCTATTATGTCTATTTTATACCAATATCTATTATGTCTGTATTTTATACCTATATCTATCATCTGTTTATATTTTACAACTATATCTATTATGTCTATATTTTACACCTATATCCATTATATCTATTATATCTATATTTTATACCTATATCTATTATATCTATTATGTGTATATATTATACCTGTATCTATTATGTCTGTATTTTATAGGTGTATCTATTATGTCTATATTTTGTACTTATATCTGTTATGTCTGTATTTTATACCTATATCAATTATGTATTTATTTCATACCTATATCTAAGCAGAAATAGATGGCCTGGTGCTGGGGCCGAGCCTGGCCAGGACCTCGGCCCTGGGAGTTGTAAAGTAGGCCGGCCTCTACCATGAGCATGTGCACCAAGCTGTGCCCATGTCACGGTGTGCTCGGCGTCTGGCCTTGCACAGGTACATGGCCTGTCTGAGCTCAGGCTGCCCGCCTATGGGGCCCAGGTTCACAGAGGTGTGAAAGCAACGAGCCCAGCCAGCCTCGCTTCGATGCTGGGAGCCTGACGTCTTCCATTTTGTCTTCTGCCCAGGCCAGCTGCGGGCCGTCCAGCGGCTGTGCTACTTCTACAGCGTCGTCATGCCCAGCGAGGCCCAGTGTGTCATCTACCATGAGCTCCAGCTCTCCCTGGCCCTCAAGGTGGCCGACAAGGTGCTGGAGGGGGCGGCTTCTGGAGACCATCAGTCAGCTCTACCTGTCTCTGGGCACTGAGCGGTCAGGGCTGGCTTTGCAGTGGTGGGGCTGTGGAGGGTGGCAAGGGGGCTGGAGGGTCAGGGAGGGGGGGACACAGGGAAGCTGGCCCAGGGCTGCTGCTGGCTTATGAGTCCCAGCTTGAGCCTCGCTTGTTGGGTCAAAGATCATCTCAACCCCAGCAGAGGCAGTACGTACACTCTGGGATGTTCCTCCTACTATGGTGGCTTTTGTCATCTGACCTCTGCCTGCCCCGAATCTTCACTCCTGGCCTTCATCTGTCCCATTAAATGTGACCACAGCAGCCACCTGTGGCTTCTCTCCCACAGAAGGCTGAGCCAATTGTGTCACCTGCTTCCCTGGGGCAGGGTTTCAAGGTCTCACATCCCATATTTGGCCCCCTCGGCTTCCCCTAGCATCCTGACCTGGTGGGGGTAACCGTGGCCCTGGCCACCCCCACACAGCTCCCGGTGACATTGCTGCAGTCACAGCCCCTCGAGTGTCGGACGTACTGAGAGAGCAGGAAGGAGCCAGATTCCATGGGGACCCGGGAGACTGGCCCAGTCTTCGCCTCAGGTTCACAGAAGGAAAATGGGCCAGTGTGCTGGAGCCATGTTTCTCAAAGTGTAGTCCCTGATGGGCAGAGCAGCATCCATGTCACCTAGGAGATGGTGGCAAGTGGGAGTTCTAGGGCCTGCCCCAGGCCTGTGAGACGGACGCTGTGGGGAGGGCCAGCCATCTATACAGAGAGGCCCCGAGTGACTGTGATGCCTGCACACCTTGGGAACCAGCGGCCTAGATAGTCTCTGAACACTAACGGCTCCTGTGCTCTTGAGAAGACCCGGCCATGTCTGGGGCAGGGGAGATGGACTAGCACCTCCTCCTGCCACAGGGCAGCATGATGCTTGATTCCCTCAGAAGGATGTCCTTCATCTTTTCCATGCCGTGTGTGTTCACCCTGGCCCTCGCAGCAGCCTGGGAAGGGCAGAACACTGCACACACAAGAGGGCTTTGGGGTCCAGTATACAGTAGGTGTGCAGCTGTGTGGGAATGCATTGAATGCAGGCTCCACGGCACTAGCCCTGAAAAGGGGAGGACATCGGAGACAGCCTAGGTGGGTTTGTGCATCTGTGGGGGGACCTGGAGCTCAGGCACGCAGGGACTCCCCAAGGTAAGGGGCTCTAATCATGACATACCCAGGAAGAGTTGGATGTCACGTCTGTAGGTTGCATGGAGCCGGGGTGCCCAGGAACACCTGGACTGCATGGGTTTTGTACACCTCTGGTTAAAACCAGTGAGCAAAGGCAGGTGGCTATGTGTAGGCAGAGCTGGGCCATCCAAGCCCGACTTTGCCAAAGCCTCACAGTAGACAGGGGCAGGCCTTATTAGTTCCGCTTTGCAGATGGGAAAGTGAGTCTGGGAACCTGGAAGGGACTGGCCAGAGCTGTCCAGGTGACCGCAGGTGCCTGGATGTAAGCCAGGGGTGCTGCCTGGGGTCTGCATACCTGCTCCTGAGGGGCCTGTGTCCTCCCTGCCCCAGGGAGCCACGTCCTCACACCTGCCCCTTTGGCCTGCACCCCAGGGGACTGGCTGAACGAGCGCGTGGCCTACTACCGACTGGCCGCCCTGCACCACCTGCTGGGCCATGGCAAGCTGGAGGAGCACTTCTACCTCAAGGCCCTGTAGCTCTGCAACTCGCCGCTGGAGTTCGACGAGGAGACCCTCCACTCCGTGAAGGTGTACCTGGTGCTCGGTGACATCATCGTCTACGACCTGAAGTTTGGTGGGGAGGGACACGGCTGAAGGTGGTTGGGGAGGGGCAGGGCTCTGGGTGTTCCTGGCCACCTTGGAGTGGAATCTCCACCCACACCCCAGTGGCCTGGGTTCCAGCCTTCCTTAGGAATGGCCCAGTGGCCTCCCTGGAGCTCTGCACCCAGCTACAGGAGCTGGCAAAGTTAGCAGGTACAACCCAGCTCCCAAGCTGGCCAGGCCCCACCCTCAAGAACTCAGTCTCAACCAGGGAGGCTGACACATGAGCGGGCAATGGTGGCCTCTGCGTAAAGAAGGGGGATTGTAGTCAGGGGGACGCTCCTGGAGGAGGTGACACCAATGCTGAATCTTGACTGTCAAGTTGCATTTAACAAAGGAAGCAGGTCGGGAGAAGGATGTTTCGGAGGACGGCATCATCCTCACGTTGAATCCATGTTGCAAGATCCAACCCAAATCCCGGTGCCTCCTCTAGGAAGCCTGCCAGGTGCCAGCCTGCACTGAGCAACTCTTCCTGGAGTCCCGAGACACCTGGAATCTTCACATCACCCGGAAGGTGGGGTGGGACCAGTGTCTTACCATTGGGTTCACAGACAGGGAAACCCAGCTCAGGGCAGAAGTAGTGGGCGGGGTCCCAGCCAGCCAGGCTGAGACCTGCTGGGTCAGGTCTGTCTCAAGGGGAGGTGCTGTGCCCCCTCTGCCCCAGCCCTGCAGGGGTGAAGAGCTGGGACTGGCAGACCTCAGACCTGGGGTGTCTCCACCCCTCTGCCAGCAGGCACCACCCTTCCTCAGCATCGCACCGGCACCGCATCGGTGCGTCCTTTGGACTGAGGGGCCAGGGCGCTCCAGTCCAGGGCCGAGATCTTGGGGGGCCTGAGAACAACATGAACTGGGGCAGCCCTAAGACCCGCCCCGTATCCCCCCGCAGGCCTGGGCTGCCCGGGAGGCCCCCGCCCAGGCTGGCGACACCTGGTGATCAAAGCGGTCTCTGCGACCTCCCAAGTCCCAGCCAGACAGGGAGGTGCCAGTGTCAGGCCCAGAGGGACGCTGCTCACCGCTCAGGGGCTCGCCTGGACCCAGGGACGGGCCTCCCAAAGTGGGCCTTTATCTCTCTTGTCAAGCTGCCCACCCTCTCCCCTGTCCAAGAGGAAGGAAAGGGCCAAGTATACCTAGAGGCCAAAGTCCATGGTTGGGGTCGAGGGGCAGAGGCCTCCTCTCACTTCCTTCCCATGCACAACCCTCCTTCCCCATGCACAGCCCCTGGGTCTCATCGTGACGTGCTGTCACCCAGGCCAGCTTCCCACAGGGAGGCCCCCTCGGAATCCCCAAGGGCACTGTCTTTCAAGGCCACAACCCTCCTCCTTGTATAGGAGGCTCTGGACCCAGGGCCGGAGCAGTGGGAGAAAAAGCCAGTCTGGATGGGGCCTGGAAGGCTGGCAAAGAAGCAGATGTAAATGGGCATCGTTTTTCCAATTGCCCTCTAAAATGGGGTCCCCTTTAGTCCTACACATTAGAGTGAGCCTGGAATAGGGTGGATTTAGGTGTGTCCCTGGATCAGCCTGCCACTCACTAGCTGGCTGCACACACTTCAAGCACATGGAAATGAACACGCAAGCACCACACACGCACACACAGGCGGCACCACAGGCACACAAACACGCACATTCACATGCGCAGGCACATCACGCAGACCCTATCGCTTGCCTGGCTCCTTCCTGTTTAGTTGGGAAGCCCCCACCCCTTCATGGAAGCCTTTGCCTCCCCCCACCGCTGAGTCCGGGGCCTCCTGGGCCCTTCACTTGTCCTCCTGGGCTTCCCATCTGCCACACCCGGGCCACCTTTGGGTCAATGTTCAGTCCCCAGGTCCCTAGACTGGAGCAAGGACCGTTAGGCTCAGCGATGCACCCCAGCACAGAGTGCAGTGTTCGGCTGGGCCGGGGGCGATGTGATGGCACTGTCTCGGTGACCTCGGGGCCGTGAGGGAAAATGGACTGCTGCATCTTGGACTTTGTCCTTGGCCCTGGGAGCCATCTTGAGATGGCTAAAGAGGGACAGGGCAGCAACGGGCCTTATGAGAGGTCCCCTGGGTCACCCCCATGTGGAGGAGCGCCTGGGAGAAACCAGGTGGGGGGTGGGAGGGTCAAGTGAGGAGTTCGGAGGCAGCATCCCAACCCAGGGATGGTGAGTTGAGAGCCAAAGATGCATTGAAAATGGGAGTGTCATGTCTGGTGAGCCACAACCTCATCAATATTTCAGAGAATTGACAGACGTGACTACTGTGGATGGTTTTTGTTAACGCCTGGCCTTGGAGGGCCTGGAAATGGTCAGCATGGACGTCGGCCAGAGGGGAGCCTGGGTCCCTCAACACTGTTGCCCCGCTGTGTGCTTGATGCACGGGTCCTGCATGGAACGCTCAGGGCAAGTGCAGGATCTGCCCTGACCACGCCCCACGGGAAAGCAGCCACTGTACCTGCAGAAAGGGTGGGACTAGGCCACGGAGGCTTCAGGTGTAGTGGGGCGTAGTAAGACGGACAGTCAGCGAAAGGCTTCCTGTGTGTCCATGGATCGTCCCCACCTCCTCTAGCTGAGACCACAGCCGTGTCACAGGTTTCAGGGCTCATGGGGTGAGCCAGCAGATTGGCTGGACATGTGGAATGACGGAGACATAACTGCCCTCTTGGGAAGACGGGCTCCGCTAGTCCCCCTTTTGCTAGCAGTGGCTGTCCCTTTCAGACCCTTTGATGCAGCCCCGGGTACTACCAGCTGCCACTGGCAGCCGCCTGGACCTGGGCAACAAGAAGGCACGCTTAGATCTCCACTCGGCCGGCCCCATCGCCCACAACTTCCTCCTGACCGCGAGAGTCGCTCTTCTTCTACCGGAAGGCCAGGCCCTTCGCCACAGTGCTCACTGTCTACAGGTTCAACCTGCCTCCACTGCCACTCTGGCGGGTGGCCCCCTGGTTGTCCCCAGCTACCCCCCTTCCCTTAGACAGCATCCGAGGGAGTGGGTTTTGTTGGCCAAGGAGGGATGGTCTCCTGCCCTCTCCTGTGTCCCCGTGGCTCTTTTTCGGGATATGGAGGCATAAAGCAAGAGTTCAAATAGCAATCAATTTTTTTTTGCAATAACATACCGAGTCCGCCATGGCATCTTCCCTGGTGTTCCTGGGCGGGGTCTATGTGTCCATCTCCTTCCTGATGGCAGCCTCTGATCTTGGGGATGAGAAGGACCCTGATCCAACATACCTGGGCCAGGTCACCATATCTCGGTTTTCCTCTGCGGCCAGAGGGGAGACGGTGTGGCACTGCCTGGGCCGCTCCCTGCTCAAGCTTTTGCTTTAGGTCTCCTGCCGCACTGCCTTTAACCTTCGGCCACTGTGCCCGATATGGGGGCGCTAGTGTCCCTGTCCGCCATTGAGAAATAGAGGCACTGAAGGTTAGGTGACTGGCCCACCGTCCTCGGCAGCAGGTCGGGGCGGAGACCGAGAGCCCAGTCACTGACAACCACACCACCCTGCCGCCTGCAGCCAGGAAGGTGTCCCCCATTAGGACCCAGGTAGCTCCTGGACCTCTCTTTGTGGTAATCAGGAGGAGCCCGCAGCCAGTGGGTTGGCCCCGGGGGATCCCTCACTCAGTGTCCTCTGCTCCCAGACTTGGTTTGGCCGAGCTGGCCAGTCCCCGCTCTGGCCACTGGTCACCCGCGGGAAGTGAGATGCACGGATCTCCTCCTGTGTAGAACGCTGCTACCCAGTATTGAAGCTTTATCTGGGCTGCCCCCAGCCGTCCCCCACATACCCCCCCTTCTGGCCCCCGGCCCTCAGTCCCATCCCTGGCATCCCAGGTTTTCACTCTTGGGCTCTCTTGGCCCCAGGGAACACGCTCACACCGTCTCTTTGCCAGTGTTATGCAAGGAAACCGAGGTTCAGAGACTGTTGATGTCCCACATGATCTCACAATACCTACACTCTCCCCGGCTCTTTTAAACACTTTTAAATTGAGGTGACTTATCCATCGCATCAATTCACTATTTTCCAACGCGAATGTGTGGCATTGGTGTGCACTCACAGTTCCTGTGCAATCACTCCACGGCCATCTAGTTTTCAAAACGTGTCATCTCCCCCGAAAAACCCTCCCCTCCTCACTAAGCCATTACCCCTCCTTGTATCCCCCATCCCCTCGTTTAAATGGAGGGGAAAGCTGAGGCGGAGAGAGACTTGCCAGTGGGCGGAGCTCTGATAATAAGTAATCAGGCACCCTCTGCTGGTTCAATCCTGGGTTGGTTTTTCCACCACAGAGGTGACAAAGCCCAGGAGGTTTTCGGGGAGCGCCATAGGTGTCACTGGTTCAGGCCTGGGATTTGTTTTCCACCCCATCAGAGGTGACAGAGCCGTAGGTTGGCTCCCATGCTTGCAGCAAACCCTGCCCCGACCTTCCTCGGAGGCGGGGAAGGGACGGGGAGATCTGCGGAGGTATGGGAGGGTGGGGTGGTGGAGGTGGGCCCCACCAGGGGGCAAGCAGAGAGCTTTCCAGAACCGGCCACGAGGCTGGCGGGAAGCAGCGGGTGCAGAGCTGCTGACAAAACCTCACGTGGACCCCCGATCGCTGTCTCCTTGGTTGGTGGCTTGGGAATGGAGAGGAGGCCGCATGATGGACACGTAAGACAGCACGGCCTGGCGGAGCAGCCGGAAGCGTCGTCAGCGTGTTACTGAGGACCAGAACTTCCTGCCCGCTGGGCCTTCCGGGCCTGCGCCTTCTCTCGGGGTGTGGGCACTTATGGTCCGGGTATGCTCTCGGTCCCCGACTGCCTCATAGGCAGGGGGTCTTTTGGACTCTCTGCCTCCCCATCTCCACCCACCCTGCTGGGCACGAGGGGACTGGATCCTGGGATCGTGGTTACCTGTTGGGCAGCGAGACTGCGGGACCAGAGGAGATGATGTTCCTTCAGCCCCACATTCAAACCCCAGCCCGCACGCACAGTCTGGGTGGTTCGTGTGAGGGATTTTGATGTCTCTGATCCCCAGTTTTGTCACCACTAAAAGGATGCCAATACGGGGGCAGAAGTGCCAGCCCCAGGGCTAACAGAGCCTCTTTTCCTACTGACATCCTCTACTCCGAGGGAAAAGCCCAACAATCACACACTAGGGGAAACCATCCAACCCAGGCCACCCTTGTCAGCCACGTGCGCCAGAGCTGACTCCTATTGACTGGAGGCGGTAAGGGAGGGCTGAGACCTGCGGGCCGCCTTCCCATGGGCCAGCATTCTTAGTCACAGGATGAGAATAGGAGGTCGGCACAAGATACAGCCTCATAAAGACCTTGCTGATAAAGCAGTTTTCAGTAAGGTCGGCCAACGCTCACCAAACCCCCCAAAAAACAGATGGCCACGAGAGTGACCTGTGATTGTCCTCACGGCTCATTTGTTAAGTCTAATGTCATATAGCTGCCTCAAGACACTCCCCCAGCGCATCGACAGTTTACAGATGCCATGGCACACCTGTAGGTTCCCTACTGGTCTCAGAAGGGGAGGGCAGAAACTCTCATTTTCGGGAATTGCCGCCCCCCTTTCCTGGAAACACTTCATGAATAGGCCAACCCTTGTTTTAGCGTATGATCAAGAAATAACCATGAAAATGTGCATCAGCAGCCTTTGGGGCCTCCTCGCCTATGGTCAGTCCGCCATTCTGTCTCTTTTTTTTTTTTTTTTTTTTTTTTTTTTTTGGAGATGAAGTCTCGCGTGTTGGCCGAAACTGTAATGCAGTGGCATGATAATTGTTTTCAGGTCACAACCTCATGCACCGCCTGGGTTTCAAGTGAGGGATTTCTCCTGCCTCAGCCTTCCTAGGTAGCTAAGGGATTACAGGCACCTGCCACCACGCCCATTATGTTTTGTGATTTTTAGTGGCTACATGTTTTGGCCATTTGGACCAGGCTGTCCGAACTTCCCACCTCAGGTCATCCACCTGCCTCGGCATCCCGAAGTTTATGGATTAAAAAA
>NW_022144714.1:0-87760 GCF_007565055.1 Rhinopithecus roxellana
ATGTCGATATTCTATACCTGTATCTATTATACCTATTAAGTCTATATTTTATACCTATATCTTTATACGTATTATGTCTATATTTTAAACCTCTATCTATTATATTTGTCTATATTTTATACCTATATCTATTATATCTATTATGTCTATATTTTACACCTATATCTATTATATCTATTATGTCTATATTTTATACCTATATCTATTATATCTATTATGTCTATATTTTATACATAAATCCATTATATCTATTACGTGTATATTTTCTACTTCTATCAATTTTATTTCTTATGCCTATATTTTATACCTATATCAATTATGTCTATATTTTATACCTATATCTATTGTATCTATTATATCTATATTTTTTACCTATATCATTAATATCTATTTTGTCTATATTTTATACCTATATTTATTATATCTATATTTTATACCAATATCTATTATATCTATATTTTATATGTGTCTATTATATCTATTATGTCTATATTTTATACCTATATTTTTTATATGTATATTCTATACCTATATTTATTATATCTATTATGTCTATATTTTATACCTATATCTATTATATTTATTAGGTCTATATTTTATACCTATATCTATTATGTCTATAGATTATACCTATATCTATATTTATTATGTCTATATTTTATACCTGCATCTATTATATCTATTATGTCTATATTTAATACCTATATCTATTTTATCTATTATGTCTATATTTTTTACCAATATGTATTATGTCTATATTTTATACTTATATCTATCTATTATGACTATATTTTATAACTATAACTATTATGTCTATATTTTATACCTATATCTATTATGTCTATATTTTTTACCTCTCTCCATTATATCTATTATGTCTATATATTAAACCTATATCTATTATATTTATTATGGTATATTTTATGCATATATCTATTATGTCTATATTTTATAACTATATCTATTATATCTATTATGTCTATATATTTTACACTATATCTATTATATCTATTATGTCTATATCTATTATATCTATTATGTCTATATTTTATACCTATATCTATTATATCTTTTATGTCTATATTTTATACCTATATCTATTATATCTGTTATGTCTATATTTTACACCTATATCTATTATGCCTATATTTTATACCTATATCTATTATATCTATTATATGTATATTTTATACCTATATCTATTATATCTATATTTCATGCCAATACGTATTATATCTATTATATCTATATTCTATATCTATATCTCTTATATCTATTATGTCTATATTTTATACCTATATCTATTATACCTATTATGTCTGTATTTCATACTTATGTCTTTTATACGTATGGACTATATTTTATACCTCTATTATATCTATTATGTCTATATTTTATACCTATATCTATTATATCTATTATGTCTGTATTTTATACCTATATCTATTATGGCTATATTTTAATGCAATATCTATTATATCAGTTATGTCTATATCTATTGTATCTATTATGTCTATATTATTTACCTATATCTTTTATATCTGTTATGTCTATATTTTATACCTACATCTATTATATCTATTGTGTCTATATTTTATACCTACATCTATTATATCTATTATGTCGATATTTTATACCTATATCTATTATATATAATGTCAATATTTTTATACCTATATCTATTATATCCATTATGTCTATGTTTTATACCCATATTTATTATATCTATTATATCTCTATTTTCTACGTATATCTATTATGTCCATATTTTGTAACTATATCTATTACATCTTTTATGTCTATATTTTTTCCTATATCTATTATATATATTATGGCTATATATTATACCTAAATCCATTATATCTATTGTATCTATATTTTATACCTATATCTATTACACCTATTTTTATACCTATATCTATCATATCTATTTTATTTCTAATTTATATCTATATCTATTATGTCTATATTTATATCTATATCTATTATATATGTTATATCTATATTTCATACCTATATCTGTTATATTTATATTTTATACCTTATCTATTATAACTATTATATCTATATTTTATAATTGTATCGATTATATCTGTATTTTATACCTATATTTATTATATCTATTATTTCTGTATTTATTCCTATATCAATTATATATATTATATCTATATTTTTTACCTATATTTATTATATCTATTATGTCTGTATTTTATACCTATAGTATTATATCTATTGTCTATATTTTATAGCTATATCTATTATATCTATATTTTTTACCTATATTTATTATATCTATATTTCATACCTATATCTATTGTATCTATTATGTGTATATTTTAAACTTATATCTATTTTATATATTTTTAATTCCTATATCTATTTTCTCTATTATGTCTATATTTTATACCTTTATCTATATCTATTATGTCTATTTTTTATACCTATATTATATCCATTATATCTATATTTTATACCTATATCTATTATATCTATATTTTTCACTTATATCTATTATATCTATTATGTCTATATCTATTTTATCTATTACGTCTGTATTTTATACCTATATCTATTATATCTATTATGTCTGTATTTTATACTTATATCTATTATGACTATATTTTAAAGCAATATCTACTATATCAGTATGTCTATATCTATCTATTAAGTCTATATTTTATACCTGTATCTATTATATCTGTTATGTCTATATTTTATACCTACATCTATTATATCTATTATGTCTATATTTTATACCTACATCTATTACATGTATTATGTCAATATTTTATACCTATATCTATTATATCTATTATGTCTGTATTTTATACCGATATCAATTATGTCTATATTTTATATCTATATATATTGTATCTTTTATGTCGGTATTTTAAACCTATATCTATTAGATCTATTATGTCCATATTTTATAACTCTATCTATTTTATCTATGTCTATATATTATACCTACATCTATTATGTTTATATTTGACACCTATATGTATTATATGTATTATGTCTATGTTTTATAACTATATCGATTATATCTATTATATCTATATTTTATACCTATATCTTTTATGTCTATATTTTATACCTGTATCTATTATATCAATGATGTCTATATATTATACCTATAACTCTCATATCTATTATGCCTATATTTTAAACCTCTATCTATTGTATCTATTATGTCTGTATTTTACATTTATATCTATTATGTCTATTATGTCTATATTTTTACCTATGTCTATTATGTGTATATTTTATACCTGTATCTATTATATCTACTATGTCTCTATTTTATACCTATATCTATTATATCGATTATGTCTATATTTTATATCTATATCTATTATGTATATATTTTATAGCTATATCTAATATATCTATTATGTCAATATTTTATACCTATATCTATTATATCCATCATGTCTCTATTTTATAACTATATCTTTTATGCCCGTATTCATAACTATATCTATTATATCTATTATATGTATATTTTCTTCCTATATCTATTATATCTATTATGGCTATATTTTAAACCTATATCCATTATATCTGTTATATCTATATTTTATACCTATATCTATTACACCTATTTTTTAGAATTATATCTATTATATCTATTATTTTTCTAATTTATAATTATATGTATTATATCTACATTTTATACCTATATCAATTATATCTATATATCTATATTTCATGCCTATATCTATTATATTTATATTTTATACCTTTATCTAATATACCTATTATATCTCTATTTTATTACTGTATCTATTATACCTATGTTTTATACCTCTATTTTTTATATCTATTATGTCTATATTTTATAACTATACCTATTATGTCTCTTTTTTAAAACTATATCTATTATATGTAGTATGTCTATATTTTATACCTTTATCTATTATATCTATTATGTCTACATTTTATATCTATATCTATCTATTGTCTATATTTTATAACTCTATTATATCCATTATGTCTATGTTTTATACCTATATCTATTATATCTATTATGTCTCTATTTTATACCTATACCTATTATGTCTCTTTTTTACACGTATATCTATTATATCTATTATGTTTATATTTTATACCTCTATCTATTATATCTATTATGTCTATATTTCATACATATATCTATTATATCCTTTATGTATATATTTTATACCTCTATCTATTATATCTATTATGTCTATATTTCATACATATATCTATTATATCCTTTATGTCTATATTTTATACCTATATCTATTGTATCTATTATGTCCTATATTTTATACCTATATCTATTATGTTTATATTTTTTACCTATATCTATTATACCTTTCATGTCTCTATTTTATTCCTATATCTATTATATCTATTATGTCTATATTTTAGGCCTATATCTATTATATCTATTATGTCTATATTTTATACCTATATCTATTATATCCATTATATCTATATTTTATACATGTATCTATTATATCCATTATATCTATATTTTATATCTGTATCTATTTTGTCTGTGTTTTATACCTATGTCTATTATATTTGTGATATTTATATTACATAACTCTATCGATAATATCTGTATTTTATACCTATATCTATGATACCTATTTAATCTGTATTTTGAAACTTTATCTACTATATCTATATTTTATACCTTTATCTATTATATCTATTATGTCTATATTTTATACCTTTATCTGTGATATCGATTACGTCCATATTTTATACCTATATCTATTTATCTATTTTTATATCCATATCTTATATCTATATTTTATACCTATATCTATTATAACTATTATGTCTCTATTTTAAACCATGTATATTATATGCATTATGGCTATATTTTATACCTATATCTATTATGTCTATATTTTATACATGTATCTATTATATCTATTATGTCTATATTTTGTACCTATACCTATTATGTCTATATTTTATACCTATATTTATGATAGCTATTTCGTCTATATTTTATACCTATATCTATTATGTATATATTTTATACCTCTGTCGATTGTATCTACTATGTCTATATATTATACATATATCTATTATGTCTATATTTTATACCTATATCTAATATATCTATGATGTCTATATTTTATACCGATATGTATTATATCTTTTATGTCTGTATTTTATCCCTATATCTATTATATCTATTATGTCTTCATTTTATACCTATATCTATCATATCTATTATGTGTATATTTTATACATATGTCTATTGTATCATTTACGTCTATATTTTATAGCTATATCTATTGTATCTATTATGTCTATATTTTATATGTATATCTATTATATCTATTATGTCTATGTTTTATACCTTTATCTATTATATGTATTAAGTCTAGATTTTTACTTTTATTATATCTATTATGT
This sequence comes from Rhinopithecus roxellana, assembly GCF_007565055.1. Taxonomy (NCBI): domain Eukaryota; kingdom Metazoa; phylum Chordata; class Mammalia; order Primates; family Cercopithecidae; genus Rhinopithecus; species Rhinopithecus roxellana. The sequence goes on from NW_022144714.1 coordinate 5,407, forward strand.
CTATATTTTATACCTATATCTATTATGTCTATATTTTTTACCTATATCTATTATATCTACTATGTCTATATTTTGCACCTATATCTATTATATCTGTTACGTCTATATTTTATACCCATCTGTATTATATCTATTAGGTATATATTTAATAACTATATCTATTATATCTATGTCTCTGTCTTTTACTTATATCAATTTTGGCTATATTTTATACCTATATCTATTATGTCTATATTTTACACCTATATCTATTTTATCTATTATGTCTATATTTTATGCCTATATCTATTATATTTATTATGTCTATATTTTATACCTATATCTATTAAATCTATTATGTCTGTATTTTATATCTATATCTATTATGTCTATATTTTATACCTATATCTATTATATCTATGATGTCTATATTTTATACCTATATCAATTATATCTATTATGTCTCTATTTTTCACCTATATCTATTATATCTATTCTGTGTATATTTTACACGTATACCTATTATATCTTTATGTGTATATTTTATACCTATATCTATTATGCTTATATTTTATACCTATATCTATTATGTCTATTATGTCTATATATTATACCTATAATTATTATATCTAATATGTCTCTATTTTATACCTATATCTATTATGTCTATATTGCATATCTATATCTATTATATCTATTCTGTCTATATTTTATACCTATATCTATTGTATCTATTCTGTCTATATATTAAACATATATCTATTATATCTATTTTGTCTATATTTCATACCTATCCCTATTATATCTATTATGTCTATATTTTATACCTATATCTATTATATCTTCTATGTCTATATTTTACACCTATATCTATTATATCTATTACGTCTATATTTTATACCCATCTCTATTATATCTATTATGTTTATATTTTATACCTATATCTATTATATCTATGTCTATATTTTATACCTATACCTATTATATCTATATTTTATACCAATATCTATTATGTATATATCTTATACATATATCTATTATATCTATTATGTCTATATTTGATACCTATATTTTTTATATCTATTTTGTCTGTATTTTATACGTATTTCAATTATGTCTGTATTTTATTCCTATATCTCTTATATCTATTATGTCTGTATTTTATACCTCTATCTATTATATCTATTATATCTATATTTTATACCTATACCTATTATATCTATTATGCCTGTATCTTATACATATATCTATTATATCTATTGTGTCTATATTTCATACATATATCTATTATATCTATTATGTGTGTATTTTATACCTATATCTATTATGTCTATATTTCATACCTATATTTTTATATCAGTTTTGTCTATATTTTATACCTATATCTATTATGTCTATATTTTATACCTATATCTATTGTATCCATTATGTGTATATCTTATACATATATCTATTATATCTATTATGTCTATATTTCATACCTTTACCTATTATATCTATTATATCTATATTTTATACCAATATCTATTATATCTGTTATTTCTATATCTTATACATATATCTATTATATCTATTGTGTCTATATTTTATACATATATCTATTATATCTATTATGTGTATATTTTATACCTATATCTATATGTCTATATTTCATAAATATATTTTTATACCAGTTTTGTCTATATTTTATACCTATATCTATTATATCTATTATGTCTATATTTTATACCGATATCTGTTATGTCTATATTTTATACCTATATTATTATATCTACTCTGTTCATATTTTATAACTATATGTATTATATCTAAAATATCTATATTTTACACCTACATCTTTTATATCTATTTTGTGCATATTTTATACCTGTTTCAATTATGTCTATATTTTATTCCTATATCTATTATGTCTATATTTTATACCTATATCTATTATATCTATTATGTCTATATTTTATACCTATATCTATTATATGGATTATGTCTATATCTTATACCTATATCTATTATATCTATTATGTCTATATTTTATAACTATATCTATTATATCTATTATGTCTGTATTTTATAGCTACATCTATTATATATATTATGACGGTATTTTATACCTATATCTGTTATATCTATTTTGTCTGTATTTTATACGTATATCTATTATGTCTATACTTTATACTTATGTCTATTATATCTATTATGTCTGTATTTTTTACCTGTATCTATTATATCTATTATGTCTATATTTTAAACCTATACATATTATAACTTTTATGTCTATATTTTATACCTATATCTATTATATCTATTATGTCTATATCTTATACCTATATCTATTATATCTATTATATCTTTATTTAAATCCTATTCCAATTATATCTATTATGTCTATATTTCATACGTATATCTATTATAACCATTATGTCTATATTTTGTACCTATATCTATTATGTCTATATTTTATACCTATATCTATTTTAATTATTATGTCTATATTTGATACCTATATCTATTATATCTATTATGTCTATATTTTTTCCCTATTTCTATTATATCTATTATGTCTATATTTAATACCTATATCTCTTACGTCTATATTTCATACCTATATCTATTATATCTATTATGTCCATATTTTATACTTATATCTATCATATCCATTATGTCTATATGTTATACCTATATCTATTATATCTACTCTGTCTATATTTTATACCTATATCTATTATATCCAATGTCTATATTTTATACCTATATCTATTATATCTATGATGTCTATATTTTATATGTATATCTGTTATGTCTATATTTTATACCTATATCTATTTTATCAATTATGTCTATATTTTATACCTATATCTCTTACATCTATTATGTCTATATTTTATACCGATATCGACTATGTCTATATCTTATACCTATATCTATTGTATCTACTATGTCTATATTTCATACCTATGCCTATTATATCTATTATGTGTATATATTATACCTATTTCAATTATATCTATGTTTTATATCTATATCTATTATATCTATTTTTTCTATATTTTATACCTATATTATATCTATAATGTGTACTATTACACCTATGTCTATTATGTCTATGTCTTATACGTATATCTATTATGTCTGTATTTATTATGTCTATTTTTATAACAACATTTATTATATCTATTATGTCTGTATTTTATACCTATATAGTTTATATCTCTTTTGTCTATATTTTATACCTATTTCAATTATGTCTATATTTTATTCCTATGTCTATTATATCTATTATGTCTATATTTTATAACTATATCTATTATATCGATTATCTCTACATCTTATACATATATCTATTATATCTATTATGTGTATATTTTATGCCTATATCTAATATGTCTATATTTTACACCATATCTATTGCATCTATTATGTCTATATTTTATACCTATATTATATCTATAATGTGTACTATTACACCTATGTCTATTATGTCTATGTCTTATACGTATATCTATTATGTCTATTATGTCTATATTTTATACCTATATCTATTATATCTACTATATCTGTATTTTTTGCCTATAGCTATTATATCTATATTTTATACCTATATCTGTTATATCTATTATGTCTATATTTTGTACCTATATCTGTTATATCTATTATGTCTATATTTTACCTATATCTATTATGTCTATATTTTATATCTATATCTATTATATCTATTATGTCTGTATTTAATACCTATATCTGTTGTATCTATTATGTATATATCTTATACATATATCTATTATATCTATTATGTCTATATTTTATACCTATATCTATTATATCTATATTTTATACCTATATTCATTATATCTATTATGTTTATATTTTATACCTATTTCAATTATGTCTATATTTTATACCTGTGTCTATTACATAAATTATGTCTCTTTTATATACCTATATCTATTATATCTATTATGTCTATATTTTATACCTATTTCAGTTATGTCTGTATTTTATTCCTATATCTATTATATCAATTCTGTCTATATTTTGTACCTATGTCTTTACATCTAATTTTCTATATTTTATACCTATATCTATAATATCTATTATGTCTTTATTTCTTACCTACATCTATTATATCTATTATGTCTATATTTCATACCTATATGTATTATGTCTTTATTTTATACCTCTATCTATTATATCTATGATGTCTATATTTTATATCTATTATATCTATTTTGCCTATATTTTATATCTCTATCTATTATATCAATGATGTCCATATTTTATACCTATATCTATTATATCCATTATATCTATATTTTATACCTATTTCTATTATATCTATATTTATACATCTATCTATTTTATCTATTATATCTATATTTTATACTTATATCTATTATATCTATTATGTCTATATTTGATACCTATATCGGTTATGTCTATATTTGATACCTATATCTAACGTATCTATTATGTCTATATTTTATACCTATATCTACCATATCTATTATGTCTATGTTTTATACCTGTATCTATTATATCTATTATGTCTATATTTTACACCTCTATCTATTATATCTTTTATGTCTATAGTTTATACCTCTATCATGTGTATTATGTCTATATTTTATAACTATATTTATGATATCTATTATGATTATATTTTATACATATATCTATTATGTCTATATTTTACCTATATCTATCATATATGTTATGTGTATATTTTATACCTATATCTGTTATATCTATTATATCTATATTTTATACCCATATCTATTATATCTATTATGTCTATATTTTATACCTGTATCTATTTTATCTATTATGTATATATTTTATACCTCCATCTATTATATCTATTATTACGATATGTTTTACCTATATCTATTATATATATTATGTGTATATTTCATACCCATATCTATTAAGTCTATATTTTATACCTATATCTATTATATCTATTATGTCTATATTTTATACCTATGTCTTTTGTATGTATTATGTCTATAATTTATACCGATATCTATTATATCTATTATGTCTATACTTTATGAATATATCTATTATGTCTGTATTTTATACCTGAATCGATTATATTTATTATGTCTATATTTTATACCTATATCTATTATATCTCTTATGTCTATATTTTTCACCTATATCTATTATATCTTTTATGTTTATAGTTTGTACCTATATCTCTTATGTCTGTATTTTATACCTATATCGATTATATCTATTATGTCTATATTTTATACCTATATCTATTATACCTCTGATGTCTATATTTTATATCTATATCTATTATGTCTATTTTATACCTATATCTACTATATCTATTATGTGTATATTTTGTACCTATATATATGATATCCATTATGTCTGTATTGTATACCTATATCTATTATATCTATTATGTCTATATTTGATACCTATACCTATTATGTCTGTATTTTATACCTATATGTATTATTTCTATTATATCTATATTTTATACCTACATCTGTTATAATTATTATGTCTATATTTGATACCTATATCTATTATATCTATTATGTCTTTGTTTTATACCTATATCTATTATATCTATTATGTCTATATTTTATACCTCTATCTATTCTATCGATTATGTCTAAATTTTATACCTATATCTATTACGTCTATATTTTATACCTATATCTATTATATCTATTGTGTCTATATTTTATACGTATATCTATTATATCTATTATGTCTATATTTTATAGCTATATCTATTATATCTGTTATGTCTACATTTTATACGTATATCTATTATATCTATTATGTCTATATTTTATACCTATATCTATTATGTCTATATTTTATACCTATATCTATTATAACTATAATGTCTATATTTTATAACTATATCTATTATATCTATTATGTCTATATTTTATACCTATATCTATTATGTCTGTATTTTATACCTATATCTATTGTATCTATTATGTCTATATTTTATACCAATATCTATTATATCTACTATGTCTGTATTTTATACCTATTTCTATTATATCTATTATGTCTATATTTCATACCTATATCTATTATATCTATTATGTCTATATTTTATACCTATATCTATTACGTCTATATTTTATACCTATATCTATTATATCTATTGTGTCTATATTTTATACGTATATCTATTATATCTATTATGTCTATATTTTATACCCATATCTATTATATATGTTATGTCTACATTTTATACGTATATCTATTATATCTATTATATCCATATTTTTTACGTATATCTATGATATCCATTATGTCTACATTTTTTACCTATATCTATTATATCTCTTATGTCTATATATTGTACCTATATCTTTTATGTCTATATTTTATACCTGTATCTATTATATCTATTATGTCTATATTTTGTACCTATGACTATTATATCTATTATGTCTATATTTTATACCTATGTCTATTATATCTATTATGTCTATATTTTATACCTCTAGATATTATGTCTATATTTTATACCTATATCTATTATATCTATTATGTCTATAGTTCATGCCTATATCTATTTTTTCTATATTTTATACCTATATCTATTGTAACTCTTATGCCTATATTTTATTTTATGTTTTTATTTTTTATTTTTTGAGATAGAGTCTCGCTCTGTCGCCCAGGCTGGAGTGCAGTGGCCGGATCTCAGCTCATTGCAAGCTCCGCCTCCCGGGTTTAAGCCATTCTCCTGCCTCAGCCTCACGAGTAGCTGGGACTACAGGCGCCTGCCACCTCGCCCGGCTATTTTTTTGTATTTTATGTAAAGACGAGGTTTCACCGAGTTAGCCAGGAGGGTCTCGATCTCCTGACATCGTGATCCGCCCGTTTCGGCCTCCCAAAGTGCTGGGAATACAGGCTTGAGCCACCGCGCCCGGCCTTATGCCAATATTTTATAACTATATCTATTATATCCCTTATGTCTATATTTTATACCTATATCTATTATGTCTATATTTTATACCTCGATCTATTATATCTATTATGTCTATATTTGATACCTATATCTATTATATCTATTATGTCTTTGTTTTATACCTATATGTATTATATCTATTATGTCTATATTTTATACCTCTATCTATTGTATCTATTATGTCTATATTTTATACCTATATCTATTAAGTCTATATTTTATACCTATATCTATTATAACTATTGTGTCTATATTTTATAAGTATATCTATTATATCTATTATGTCTATATTTTATACCTATATCTATTATATCTGTTATGTCTACATTTGATACGTATATCTATTATATCTATTATGTCTATATTTTATACCTATATCTATTATGTCTATATTTTATACCTATATCTATTATAACTATTATGTCTATATTTTATAACTATATCTATTATATCTATTATGTCTATATTTTATAACTATATCTATTATGTCTATATTTTATACCTATATCTATTATAACTATTATGTCTATATTTTACAAGTATATCTATTATATCTATAATTGCTATATTTTATACCTATATCTATTATGTCTATATTTTATACCTATATCTATTATATCTATTATGTCTATATTTTATACCAATATCTATTATATCTACTATGTCTGTATTTTATACGTATTTCTATTATATCTACTATGTCTATATTTTATACCTATATATATTATATCTATTATGTCTATACTTTATAACTATATCTATTACGTCTATATTTTATACCTATATCTATTATATCTATTGTGTCTATATTTTATACGTATATCTATTATATCTATTATGTCTATATTTTATTCCTATATCTATTATATCTATTATGTCTATATTTTTTACGTATATCTATTATAAGTATTATGTCTATATTTTATAACTATATCTCTTATATCTATTATGTATATATTTTATACCTATATCTATTATGTGTATATTTTATACCTCTATCTATTCTATCTATTATATCTATATTTTCTATCTATATCTATTATGTCTATATTTTATACCTATATCTATTATATCGATGATGTCTGTATATTATACCTATGTGTATTATATATTGTATGTCTATATTTTATCCCTATATCTATTATATCTATTCTGTCTACATTTTATAACTTCATGTATTATATCTATTATGTGTATATTTATACCTCTATCTATAATATCTATTAGGTCTGTATTTTAACCCTATATCTATTCTGTCTGTATGTTATACCTATATCTATTATATCTATTATGTCTATATTTTATAGGTATATCTATTATATATATTATGTCTATATTTTATGCTTATATCTGTTATATCTATTATGTCTATATTTTATACCTATATCTATTATGTCTATATCTTATACCTATATTTATTATATCTCTTATGTCTATATTTTATACCTATATTTATTATATCTATTATGCCTATATTTTATATCTATATCTTTTGTATCTCTTTTGTCTATATTTTATACCTATTTCAATTATGTCTGTATTTTATTCCTATATCTATTATATCTATTATGTCTGTATTTTATGGCTATATCTATTACATCTATTATATGTATATTTTATACCTATATCTATTATATCTATTATGTCTATATCTTATACTTATATGTATTATATCTGTTATGTGCATACTTTCTACCTATATCTATTATGTCTATATTTCATACCTATATATTTTTACCAGTTATGTCTATGTTTTATAGCTATATCTATTATATTTACTCTGTCTATATTTTATACCTATATCTATTATACCTATTATGTCTATATTTTGTACCTATATCTATTATATCTACTCTGTCTATATTTTATACCTATATCAATTACATCTATTATGTCCATATTTTATAACTATATCGCTTATATTAATTATGTCTATATTTAATATCTATATCTATTATATCTATTATGTCTAAATTTTATACCAATATCTATTATATCTACTATGTCTGTGTTTTATACCTATATCTATTATATCTATTATATCAATGTTTTATACCTATATCTATTAAAGTTATTATGTCTATATTTTATACCTTTACCTATTATATCTATTATGTCTATATCTTATAACTATATCTATTATATCTATTAGGTCTTTGTTTGAAAACTTTACCTTTTGTATCTGTTATGTCTATATTTCATACCTATATGTATGATAACCATTATGTCTATATTTTGTACCTATATCTATTATGTCTATATTTTATACCTATATCTATTAAAATTATGTCTATATTTGATACCTGTATCTATTATATATATAATGTCTATATTATATACCTATTTCTATTATATCTATTATGTCTATATTTAATACCTATATCTATTATGTCTATATTTTATACCTATATCTATTATATCCATTAGGTATATATTTTATACCTATATCTATTATATCCATTATGTCTATATTTTATACCTATATCTACGATATCTACTATGTCTGTGTTTTACACCTATATATATTATATCTTTTACGTCTATATTTTATACCCATCTCTATTATATCTATTATGTTTATATTTTATACCTATATCTATTATATATATGTCTATATTTTATACCTATATCTATTTTGTCTATATTTTATACCTATATCTATTTTGTCTATATTTTATACTGATATCTATTTTATCTATTATGTCTATATTTTATACCTATATCTGTTATATATATTTTGTCTATATATTATACCTATATCTATGAAATCCGTTATGTATATATTTTATATCTATATTTTTATGTCTATATTTTACACCTATAACTATTATATCTATTTTATCTATATTTTATATCTGTATGTATTATATCTATTATGTCTATATTTCATACCTATATCTATTGTATCTATTATGTCTATATATTATAAATATATCTATTATATCTATTATGTCTATATTTCATACCTAAACCTATTATATCTATTATGTATATATTTTATACCTATATCTATTATATTTATTTTATCAATATTTTATGCCTATATCTCTTATATCTTTATGTCTATATTTTATACCCATATTTATTGTATCTATTATGTCTATATCTTATACATATATCTATCATATCTATTATGTCTATATTTTACACCTATATTTGTTATATCTATTATGTCTATATTTTATACCTATATCATTTATATCTATTTTGTCGATATTTTATACCTATTTAAATTTTGTCTATATTTTATACCTGTATCTATTATATCGATTATGTCTATATTTCATACCTATATCCATTATAACGGTGATGTCTATATCTTATACATATATCTATTATATCCATTATGTCTATATTTTATAACTATATTTATTATATCTATTATGTATATATTTTATACCTATATCTATTATATCGATTATGCCTGTATCTTACACATATATCTATTATATCTATTATGTCTATATTTTATAACTATATCTATCTATTATTTCCATATTTTATACCTATATCTATTATATCTACTTTGTCTATAATTTACACCTATATCTATTATATCTATTACGTCTATATTTTATACCCATCTCTATTATATCTATTATGTTTATGTTTTAAACCTGTATCTATTATATCTATGTCTATATTTTATACCTATATCTATCATGTCTATATTTTATACCGATATCTATTATGTCTATATTTTATAACTATATCCATTGTATCTATTATGTCCATGTTGTATACCTATATCTATTATATCTATTATGTTTGTATTTTATAACTATATCTATTAAATCTATTATGTCTATATTTTATACCTATATCTATTATGTCTATATTTTATACCTATTTCTATTATATCTATTATGTCTGTATTTAATACCTATATCTATTATGTCTATATTTTATACCTATATCTATTATATCTATTATGTCTATATTTTATACCTATATCTGTAATGTCTATTTTTTAACCTATATCAATTATATCTATTTCGTCTTTATTTTATAGCTATGTCTATTATATCTAATATGTCTATATTTTATAACTATATCTGTTATATCTATATTTTATACCTGTATATATTATATGTCTTACATCTATAATTTATCCCTATATTATTCTATCTATTATATCTCTATTTTATGCCAATATCTATTATATCGATTATATTTATTATATATATATTTTATACCTATGTCTATAATAACTATTAAATCTATATTTTATACGTATATCTATTATATCTATTGTATCTATATTTTATACCTATATTTATTATTTCTATTATGTCTATATTTTATAACTCTATCTATTATGCCTTTATTTTACACCAACATCTATTATACATATTGTGTCTATGTTTTATATCTATATATACTATGTTTATATTTTATAACTATACCTATTATATCTATTAGGTCTAAATTTTATACCTGTATGCATTATGTCTATACTTTGTACCTATATCTATAATATTTATTATGTATTTTAGACCTATATTTATTATATCTATTATGTCTATATTTTATACCTATATCTATTATGTCTATATTTCATACCTATATCTATTATATCTATTATGGCTATATTTTATACCTATATCTATTATATCTATTATGTCTATATTTAATACCTATATCTATTATGTCTATATTTTATTCCTGTATCTATTTTATCCATTATGCTTATATTTTATACCTATATCTATTATATCTACAATGTCTATATATTGCACCTATATCTATTATATCTATTACGTCTATATATTATACCCATCTTCATTACATCTATTATGTTTATATTTTATGCCTATATCTATTATAACTATGTCTATATTTTATACCTATATCTATTTTGTCTATATTTTATACCTGTATCTATTATATCTACTATGTCTATATTTTACACCTATATCTATTATATCTATTACGTCTATATTTTATACCCATCCCTAGTATATCTATTGTATTTATATTTTATACCTATATGTATTATATCTATGTCTACATTTTATACCTATATCTATTTTGTCTATATTTTATACCTATATCTATTATGTCTATATTTTATACCTATATCTATTTTATCTATTATGTCTATATTGTATACCTATATCTATTAAATTTTTATGTCTATATTTTATACCTATATCTATTATATCTATATTTTATACCTATATCTATTATGTCTGTATTTTATACCTATAGCTATTGTATCTATATTTTGTACCTATATCTATTATATCTATTTCATCTATATTTTATACCTATATCTATTATATCTATTATGTCTATATTTTATACCTATATCTGTTATATCTATTTTGTCTGTATTTTATATGTATATCTATTATGTCTGTATTTTATACTTATATCTCTTATATCTATTATGTCTGTATTTTATACCTATATATATTATATATATTATGTCTTTATTTCATACCTATAACAATTATATCTATTTTGTCTATATTTTATAGCTATATCTATTATATCTATTATGTCTATATTTTAAACCTATAATTGTTATAACTAATATATCTATATTTTATACCTATATCTATTATGTCTATATTTTTTATCTATATCTATTTTGACTATAATTTATACCTGTATCTATTATATGTATTACATCTATACTTTATACCTATATTATTCTATCTATTATATCTGTATTTTATGGCAATATCGATTATATCGATTATATCTATTATTTTTATATTTCATACCTATGTGTATAATATCTATTATATCTATATTTTATTCCTATATCTATTATATCTATTGTATCTATATTTTATACCTACGTCTATTATATCTATATGTCTATATTTCATAACTATATCTATTATGTCTATATTTTATACCTATATCTATTATATATATTGTGTCTACATTTTATACCTATATTATGTTTATATTTTATAACTATACCTATTATATCTATTATGTCTACCTTTTATACCTATATTTATTATGTCTTTATTTTGTACCTATATCTATTATATTTATTATGTCTATATTTTAGACCTATATTTATTATATCTATTATGTCTATATTTTATACTGACATCTATTATGTCTATATTTTATACGTATATCTATTATATCTACTATGTCTATATCTTATACCTATATTTCATCTATAATGCCTACATTTTATACCTATATCTATTATGTCTATATTTTATACGTATATCTATTATATCTGTTAGGTCTATATTTTATAGCTATATTTATTTTATTTACATTTTATACCTATATCTATTATATCTATTATGTCTATGCTTTATACCTATATCTATTATATCTATTATATCTGTATTTTATATCTATAGCTATTATATATATATTTATACCTATATCTATGATATCTATGATATCTATATGTTATATCTATATCTATTATATCTACTATGTCTATATTTTATATCTATATCTATTATATCTACTATGTCTATATTTTATACCTATATCTATTATATCTATTATGTCTATATTTTATACCTATACACATTATATCTTTTATGTCTATATTTTATACCTATATCTATTATATCTATTATGTCTATATCTTATAACCATATCTATTATATTTTTTCTGTCTTTATTTTAAACCTATACCTAATATATCTATTCTGTCTATATTTCATGCCTATATCTATTATAACCATTATGTCTATATTTGAACATATATCTATTATGTCTATATTTTATAACTATATCTATTATATCTATTATGTCTATATTTTATACCTATATCTATCATATATAATATGTCTATATTTTATACCTATATCTATTATATCTATTATGTTTATATTGTATAACTATTTCTATTATATCTAATATGTTTATATTTTATACCTATATCTATTATGTCTATATTTTATATCTATATCTATTATATCTATTATGCCTATAACTTATACCTCTGTCTATTATATCTATTATGTCTATATTTTATACCTACATGTATTATATCTATTATGTCTATATCTTACACATATATCCATTATATCTATTATGTCTATATTTTATACCTATAATTATTATATTTGTTTTGTGTATATTTTATACCTATTTCAATTATGTCTGTATTTTATTGCTATATCTATTATATCTATTATGTGTGTATTTTACAGCTATATCTATTATATCTATTATGTCTTTACTATATACGTATATCTATTATATCTATTATGTCTGCATATGATACATATATCTATTACATCTCTTATGTGTATATTTTATACCTATATCTATTATGTCTATATTTTATGACTATATCTATTATATCTTTTATGTCTATATTTTATACTTATATCTATTATGTCTATATTTTATTCCTATATCTATTATATCTATTATGTCTATGTTTTATAATTGTATCTATTACGTCTATGATGTCTATATTTTATACCTATATCTATAATGTCTATATTTTATACCTGTATCTATTATATCTATTTTGTCTATATTTTATACCTATATCCATTACGTCTATATTGTACACCTATATCTCTTATATCTGTTATATTTACATTTTATAATTATATCTATTATCTCTATATTTTATACCTATATGTATTGTATCTATTATATCTATAGTTTATAACTATATCGATTATATCTATATTTTATACATATATCTATTATAACTATTATATCGATATTTTATACATATATCTATTATATCTCTATTTTATACCCCTATCTATTATATCTTTTATATCTATATTTTATACCGATATCTACTATATCTACTATGTCTATATTTTATACCTATGTCTATTACATCTATTATGTCTATATTTTATACCTATATAAATTATGTCTATATTTTATAACTGTATCTATATCTATTATGTCAATATTTTATGCCTACATCTATTATATCTATTACGTCTATATTTTATACTTATATCTATTATGTCTATATTTTATACCTATATCTATTATATCTATTATGTCTATATTTTATATCTATATCTATTATATCTGTATTTTATACCAACATCTATTATAACTATATTTTATACCTATATCTATTATATCTATATTTTATACCTATATCTATTATATCTATTATGTTTAAATATTATACCTATATGTATTTTATATGTATTTTATATTTATATCTATTATAACTATTATGTCTATATTTCATAACTATATATTATATCTATATTTTACACCTATATCTATTATATCTATTATGTCTATATTTTATAACTATATATTATGTCTATATTTTACATCTGTATACATTATATATATTATGTCTATATTATATATCTATATCTATTATGTCTATATGTTACACCTATTTTATATCTATTCTGTGTATATTTTATACGTATATCCATTATATCTTCATATCTATATTTTATACCTATATCTATTATGTCTATTTTTTATACCTATATCTATTATATCTATTATGTGTATATTTTATATCTATATCTATTATATTTATTATGTCTATATCTTATTCATATATCTATTATATCTATTATGTCTATATATTATACCTATATTTATTATGTCTATTATGTCTATATTTTATACCTATATCTTTTATAATTGTTATGTCTATACTCGATACCTACGTCTATTATATCTAGTATGTCTATATTTTACACCTATTTCTATTATATCTATTATGTCTATATTTTATACCTATATCTATTATGTCTATATTTTATAGCAATATCTATTATATCTGTTAAGTCTATATTTTATACCAATATCTACTATATCTATTAGGTCTATATTTTTTACCTGTATCTATTAAATCTACTATGTCTATATTTTACACCTATATCAATTATATCTATTACGTCTATATTTTAAATCCATCTCTAT
Source organism: Rhinopithecus roxellana (assembly GCF_007565055.1). Classification (NCBI taxonomy): domain Eukaryota; kingdom Metazoa; phylum Chordata; class Mammalia; order Primates; family Cercopithecidae; genus Rhinopithecus; species Rhinopithecus roxellana. Next base: position 21,209 of record NW_022144714.1, read on the forward strand.
TATATCTATTATGTTTATATTTTATACCTATATCTATTATATCTATGTCTATATATTATACCCATATCTATTTTGTCTATATTTTATACCTACATCTGTTATGTCTATATTTTATACCTATATCTGTTTTATCTATTATGTCTATATTTTATTCCCTTATCTATTATAACTATTATATCTATATTTTATACCTATATCTACTAAATCTGCTATGTCTATATTTTATATCTATATCTATTATGGCTATATTTTATACCTATAAATATTATATCTATTTTGTCTGTATTTTATCCCTATATCTATTATATCTATTATGTCTATATTTTATACCTATAATTATTATATCTAATATGTCTATATTTTATACCTATATCTATTATGTCTATATTTTATAACTATATCTATTATGTCTATATTTTATACCTGTAACAATTATATCTATTTTGTATATATTTTATACATATATCTATTATATCTAATATGTCCATATTTTATACCTATATCTATTATATCTATATTTTATACCTGTATCTATCATATGTATTACATCTATACTTTATACCTTATTCTTCCATCTATTATATCTGAGGTTGATGCCAATATCTATTATATCGATTATATCTCTTATATATATAATTTATACCTATGTCTATAATAGCTATTATATCTATATTTTATACCTATATCTATTATAACTATTGTATCCATATTTTATACCTGTATCTATTATGTCTATATATTATACATATATGTATTATGTCTATATTTTGTACCTATATCTATTATATTTATTATGTCTATATTTTAGACCTATATTTATTGTATCTATTATGTCTATATTTTATTCTTATATCTATTATGTCTATATTTTATACCTATATGGATTATATCTATTATGTCTATATTTTATACCTATATCTATTATACCTGTCTATATTTTAGACCTATATTATATCTATCATGTCTACCTTTTTTAACAATATTTATTATGTCTATATTTTTTGCTTATATGGATTATATCTATAATGTCTATATTTTATATCTCTATCTATTATATCTATTATGTCTATATTTTGTACCTATATTATATCTATAATGTCTACATTTTATACCTATATCTATTATATCTATATTTTATACTTATATCTATTATATCTGTTATGTGTATTATTTATACCTATATCTATTTTATTTACATTTGATACCTATATCTATTATATCTATTAGGTCTATATTTTATACCTTTATCTATTATATCTATTATGTCTATATTTTATAGGAATATCTATTATATCTATTATGTCTATATTTTATAGCTTTATCTAATATATATATTATGTCTATATTTTATACCTATATCTGTTATCTTTATTTTGTCTGTATATTATACGTATATCTATTATACCTATATTTTATACTTATATCTATTATATCTATTATGTCTATATTTAATACCTATATCTATTACATTTTTATGTCTGTATTTTATACCTATATCTCTTATATGCATTTTGTCTGTATTTTATCAATATATCTATTATATCTATTATGTCTATATTTTATACCTATATCTATTATATCTGTTATGTCTATATCTTATATCTATATCTATTATACCTATTATGTCTTTATTTTAAAACTATACCTATTATATGTATTATGTCTATATTTCATACCTATATCTATTATAACCATTATGTCTATATTTTGTACCTATATCTATTATGTCTATATTTTATACCTATATCTATTATAATTAGTATGTCTATATTTGATACCTATATTTATTATATCTATTATGTCTGCATTTTATACCTATTTCTATTATATCTATTATGACTATATTTAATACCTATATCTATTATGTCTATATTTTATATCTATATTTATATATCAATTATGTCTATATTTCACACCTATATCTACTGTATCTATTATGTCTATATTTTATACATATATCTATTATATCTATTATGTCTGTATTTCTTACCTATACCTATTATATCTATTATGTCTATATTTTATATCTATATCTATTATATCTATTATGTCTATATGTTATACATATATATTATATCTATTATGTCTATATTTTTTACCTATATTTATTATATCTATTTTGTCTGTATTTTATACCTATTTCCATTATGTCTATATTTTATTCCTATATCCATTATATCTATTATGTCTATATTTTATACCTATATCTACTATATTTATTATGTGTATATTTTATACCTATGTGTATTATATCGATTATGGCTATATCTTATACCTATATCTATTATATTTATATTTTATACCTCTATCTATAATATCTATTATGTCTATATTTTATACGTATTTCTATTATGTCTATATTTTATACCTGTGTCTATTATATATATTATGTCTCTATTTTATACCTATATCTATTAAATCTATTATGTCTATATTTTATACCTATATCTATTATATCTACTATGTCTTCATTTTAAAACTATACCTATTATATCTACTATGTTTATATTTCATGCCTATATCTATTATATCCGTTATGTCTATATTTTGTACCTATATCTATTATGTCTATATTTTATACCTATATCTATTATAATTATTATGTTTTTATTTGATACCTATATCTATTATATCTATTATGTCTATATTTTATAGCTATTTCTATTATATCTATTATGTCTATATTTAATACCTATATCTATAATGTCTATATTTTATACCTATATCTATTATATCTATTATGTCTATATTTAATACCTATATCTATTATATCTATTATGTCTATATTTATACCTATATCTATTATGTCCATATTTTATACCTATATCTCTTATATCTATTATGTCTATATTTTATATCTATATCTATTATATCTATTATGTTTATATCTTTTACCTATATCTATTATATCTATTATGTCTTTGATTTAAAACTATACCTATTATATCCATTCTGTCTATATTTCATACCTACATCTATTATAACAATTATGTCTATATATTGTACCTATATCTATTATGTCCATATTTTATACCTATATCTATTATAATTATTATGTCTATATTTGATACATATATCTATTATATCTATTATGTCTATGTTTTAAACCTAATTCTATTATATCTATTATGTCTAAATTTAATACCAATATCTATTATGTATATATTTTATACCTATATCTATTATATCTATTATGTCTACATTTTATACCTATATCTATTATATCTGGTATGTCTATATTTTATACCTATAACTTTTATATCCATTTTGTCTATATTTTATTCCTATTTCAATGATGTCTATATTTTATTCCTATATCTATTATATCTATTATGTCTATATTTTATACCTATATCTATTATATCTATTATGTCTATTTTTCATAGCAATATCTATTATATCTATTATGTGTACATTTTATACATATATCTATTATATCCATTATGTCTATATTTTATACCTATATCTATTATATCTAATATGTCTATATTTTACACCTATATCTATTATATCTATTACGTCTATATTTTATACCCATCTCTATTATATCTATTATGTTTATATTTTATACCTATATCTATTATATCTATGTCTATATTTTATACCTATATCTATTTTGTCTATATTTTATTCCTATATCTATTATGTCTATATTTTATACCTATATCTATTTTATCTATCATGTCTATATTTTATACCTGTATCTATTATATCACTTATGTATATATTTTATACATATATCTAATAAATCTATTATGTCTATATTTTATTTCTATATTTATTATGTCTGCATTTTATACCTAATACCATTATAACTATTTTGTCTGTGTTTTATACCTATATGTATTATACCTATTATGTCTATATTTTATACCTATAATTATATCTAATATGTCTATATTTTATACCTATGTGTATTATGTCTATATTTTATATCTATATCTATTATGTCTATATTTTATACCTATAAATATTATATCTGTTTTGTCTATATTTTGTACCTATATCTATTATATCTAATATGTCTATATTTTAAACCTATATCTATTACATCTATATTTTATACCTGTGTCTATTATATGTTTTACATCTATACTTTATACCTATATTATTGTATCTATTATATCTGTATTTTATGCCAATATCTATTATATCCATTTTATCTATTGTATATATATTTTATACCTATGTCTATAATATCTATTATATCTATATTTTATACCTATATCTACTATAACTACTGTATCTATATTTTATACCTATATCTATTATATCTATTATGTCTATATCTTAAAACTATATCTATTATGTCTATTATGTATGTATTTTTTACCTATATCTATTTATATCTATTACAAATATATATTTATATCTATTTATATTTATATCTATTTATATCTATTTATAAATATATATTATATCTATTTATATCTATATATAGGTATATATTTTATACGTATATCTATTATATCTATTTTGTCCATATTTTATACCTTTATCTATTATATCTATTATGTCTATATTTTATACGCATATCTATATCTATTATGTCTATATTTTATACTTATATCTATTATATCTCTTATGTGTACATTTTATACGTATATCGATTATATCTATTATATCTATATTTTATACCTATATCTATTACATCTATTATGTCTATATTTCATACCTATATCTATTATATGTATTATGACTAAATTTTATACTTTTATCTATTTTGTCTATATTTTACTCCCGTATTTATTATATCTATTATGTCTATATCTTATACCTATATCTATTATATCTATTATATCTATATTTTATATCTCTAACTATATTATTATACCTATATCTATTATATCGATTTTATCTATAATTTATACCTATATCTATTATATCTATTATGTCTATATTTTAGACCTATAACTATTATGTCTTTTTTTTATATCTATATCTATTATATCTATTATGTCTATATTTTATACATATATCTAATATGTCTTTATTTTACACCTATATCTATTATGTCTGTATTTTATATCTATGTCTATTATATCTATTATGTCTATATTTTATACCTATTCTTATTATATCTATTATGTCTACATTTAATACATCTATCTATTATATCTATTATGCCTATATTTTATACCTATATCTATTATGTCTATTATGTGTATATTTTATACCCATATCTATTATGTCAATATTTTATATCCATATCTTTTATATCTACTATATATTTTATTCGTATATGTATTATATATATTATGTCTATTTTTTATATCTATATCTTTTCTACATTTTATGTTTATATTTTATATGTATATAAATATGGGTATATATTATACCCATATCTATTCTGTCTATTTTTTATGCCTATATCTATTATATCTATTGTATCTATGTTTTATAACTTTATCGACTATACCTCTTATGTCTATATTTTATACCTATATCTTTTATATCTATTGTGTCTATACTTTATACATTTATCTATTATGTCTGTATTTTATACCTATATCTATTATATCTTTATGTCTATATTTTGTACCTATATCTATTATACCTCTTTTGTTCATATTTTATACCAATATCTAATATGTCTATTTTTTATTCCTATATATATTATATCTATTATATCTATATTTTATACCTATATCTATAATACCTCGTCTGTTTATATTTTACAGGGATATCTATTATATCTATTATGTGTATAATTTATACCTATATCTATTATGTCTATATTTTATACCAATATCTATTATGTATGTTATGTCTATATTTTATACCAATGTCCATTATATCTATTATATCTATATTTTATACTTATATGTATTATATCTAGTATGTCTTTATTTTATACCTATATCTATTATACCTCGTCTGTTTATATTTTATACCTATAACTAGTATATCTATTATGTCTATATTTTATACCTAAATCTATTATGTCTATATTTTAAACCTATATCTTTATATCTATTATGTCTGTATTTCATACCTATATCTATTATATCTATTGTCTATATTTTATACCCATATCTATTATATCTATTATGTTTATATTTTATACCTATATCTATAATATCTATTACGTCTATATTTTATCCCTATATCCATTATATCTGCTATGTCTATATTTAATACCTATATCTATTACGCCTATATTTTATAACTATATCTATTATATATATTATGTCTATATTTTATACCTATATCTATTATATCCACTATATCTATATTTTATACCTATATATATTATATGTATATTTGATACCCATATCCATTATATCTATTATATCTATACTTCATTCCTATATCTATTATATGTATTATGTCTACCTATTATATCTATTATATCTATATTTTACACCTATATCTATCGTATATTTATTTTATACCTGTATCTATTATATCTATTATGTCTATATTTTATACCTATACCTATTATATCTGTTATGTGTATATTTTATACCTATATCTATTATATCTATTATGTCTATGTTTTGTACCTATTTCTATTATATCTATTATGTCTATATTTTATACCTATATCTATTATGTCTATTATGTCTATATTTTATTCCTATATATATTATATCTATTATGTCTATATTTTATATCTATATCTATTATATCTATTATGTTTATATTTTATACCTATATCTATCAAATCTATTATGTCTATATTTTATACCTATATATATCATATCTATTATGTCTATATTTTTTACCTATATCTATTATATCTATTATGTCTGTATTTCATACCTATATGTATTATATCTATTGTCTATATTTTATACCCTTATTTATTATATGTATTATGTTTATATTTTATACCTATATCTATAATATCTATTACGTCTATATTTTATCCCTATATTCATTATATCTGTTATGTCTATATTTTATACCTATATCTATTATATCTATTATGTGTATATTTTATACCTATATCTATTATATCTTTTACTTCTATATTTTATATCTATATCTATTATATCTATTTTGTCTATATTTTATACCTATATCTATTATAAGTATTATGTCTAAATATTACACCTATATCTATTATGTCTATATTTTATACCTATATCTATTATAACTATTATGTCTATATTTTATACCTATATCTATTATGTCTATATTTTACACTTATATCTATTATATCTATTCTGTGTATATTATATACCTATATGTATTATATCTTTATGTCTATATTTTATACCTATATCTATTATGTCTACATTTTATACCTCTATCTATAACATCTACTATGTCTATATTTTATAACTATGTATTATGTCTATATTTTACACCTATATCTATCATATCTATTATGTCTATATTTTATAACTATATATTATGTCTATATTTTATATCTATATCCATTTTATATATTATGTCTATATTTTATATCTATATCTATTATGTCTATATTTTACGCCTATATCTATTATATCTAATCTTTGTATATTTTAAACCTATATCTATTATATCTTTATGTCTATATTTTATACCTATATCTACTATGTCCATTATTTGTATATTTTATACCTATATCTAGTATGTGTATTATATCTATTATATCTATATTTTATACCTATATCTATTATATCTATTTTGGCTGTTTTTCATACCTATATCTATTTTATTTATTATGTCTATATTTTACACCTCTATCTCTTCTATCTATTATGTCTATATTTTATACCTATATCTATTATGTGTATATATTATAACTATATCTATTATATCTATTATGTCTATATTTTATACCTATATCTATTCTGTATTTATTTTGTACCTATATCTACTATATCTATTATGTCTATATTTTATACGTATAACTTTTATATATATTTTGTCTATATTTTATACCTATATCTATTATATCTATTATGTCTTTATTTTATACCTATATCTACTATGTCTATATTTTATACATATATCTATTATATCTCCTATGGCTATATTTTATACCTATATTTATTGTATCTATTATGTCTATATTTTATACCTATATCTGTTATAACTGTTATGTCTATATTTTCAGGTATATTTATTATGTCTATATTTTATACCAATATCTGTTATGTATATTATGTCTATATTTTATACCAATGTACATTATATCTATTATATCTATATTTTATACTTATATATATTATATCTATTATGTCTTTATTTTAAACCTATATCTATTATACCTTGTCTGTTTATATTTTATACCTATAACTATTATATCTATTATGTCTATATTTTATACCTAAATCTGTTATGTCTATATTTTAAACCTATATCTTTATATCTATTATGTCTATATTTCATACCTATATCTATTATATCTATTGTCTATATTTTATACCCATATCTACTATATGTATTATGTTTATATTTTATACCTGTATCTATAATATCTATTATGTCTAGATTTTATCACTATATCCATTATATCTTCTATGTCTATATTTAATACCTACATCTATTACGTCTATATTTTATAACTATATCTATTATATCTATTATGTCTATATTTTATACCTATATCTATTATATCCACTATATCTATATTTTATACCTATATATATTATATGTATATTTGATACCGCTATCCATTATATCTATTATATCTATATTTCTTTCCTATATCTATTATATCTATTATGTCTACCTATTATATCTATTATATCTATATTTTACACCTATATCTATTATATATATATTTTATACCTGTATCTATTATATCTATTATGTCTATGTTTTACCCCTATATCTATTATATCAATTATGTCTATATTTTATACCTATATCTATTATATCTATTATGTTTATATTTTATACCTATATCTATCAAATCTATTATGTCTATATTTTATACCTATATATATCATATCTATTATGTCTATATTTTATACCTATATCTATTATATCTATTATGTCTGTATTTCATACCTATATCTATTATATCTATTGTCTATATTTTATACCCATATTTATTATATGTATTATGTTTCTATTTTATACCTATATCTATAATATCTATTACGTCTATATTTTATCCCTATATTCATTATATCTGTTATGTCTATATTTTATACCTATATCTATTATATCTAGTATGTGTATATTTTATACCTATATCTATTATATCTTTTACGTCTATATTTTATAACTATATCTATTATATCTATTATGTCTATATTTTATACCTATATCTACTATAAGTATTATGTCTAAATATTACACCTATATCTATTATGTCTATATTTTATACCTATATCTATTATAACTATTATGTCTATATTTTATATCTATATCTATAATGTCTATATTTTACACCTATATCTATTATATCTATTCTGTGTATATTTTATACCTATATGTATTATATCTTTATGTATATATTTTATACCTGTATCTATTATGTCTACATTTTATACCTGTATCTATAACATCTATTATGTCTATATTTTATAACTATATATTATGTCTATATTTTACACCTATATCTATTATATCTATTATGTCTATATTTTATAACTATATATTATGTCTATATTTTATATCTATATCCATTTTATATATTATGTCTATATTTTATATCTATATCTATTATGTCTATATTTTACAACTATATCTATTATATCTAATCTGTGTATATTTTAAACCTGTATCTATTATATCTTTATGTCTATATTTTATACCTATATCTACTATGTCCATTATTTGTATATTTTAAACCTATATCTATTATGTCTATTATATCTATTATATCTATATTTTTTACCTATATCTATTAAATCTATTATGGCTATTTTTCATACCTATATCTATTATATTTATTATGTCTATTTTTTATACCTCTATCTCTTCTATCTATTATGTCTATATTTTATACCTATATCTATTATGTGTATATATTATAACTATATCTATTATATCTATTATGTCTATATTTTATACCTATGTCTATTCCTTCTTTATTTTATACCTATATCTATTATATCTATTATGTCTATATTTTATACCTATATCTATTATGTCTATATTTTATACCTATATCTATTATATCTATGATGTCTAGATTTTATAACTGTCGATTATATCTATTATGTCTATATTTTATACCTATACCTGTTATATCTATTATGAGTATATCCATTATATCTTTTATGTCTAGATATTATACCTTTATCTATTATATCTATTTTGTCTGTATTTTATACGTATATCTCTTATATCTATATTTTATACCCGTATCTATTATATCTATTATGTGTATATTTTATAACTATATCTATTATATCTATTTGGTCTATATTATAAACCTACATGTATTATATCCACTATATCTATATTTTATATCTATATCTATTATATCTGTTGTTTATACCTTTGTGTATTATACCTATTATATCCATATTTTATAACTTTATCTACTATACCTATTATAACTGTGTTTTATACCTATATCTATTATATCTATATTTTATACCTATATCCATGTTATCTGTTATATCTATATTTTCTACCAATATCTGTATCTATGATATCCATATTGTATACCTATATCTATTATTTATATTATATCCAAATTTTATACCTATATCTATTATATCTATTATATCTATATTTGATACCTATATCTATTATGTCCATATTTTATTCCTATATCTATGGTATCTATTAGTTCTATATTTTATACCTATATCTATTATGTTTATATTTGATACTTATATCTATTATATTTATTTTCTATATTTTTTATCTCTACATGTATTGTCTATATTTTAAACCTATATCTATTATATCTATTATGTCTGTATTTTATACCTATATCTATTATAACTTTCATGTCTACATTTTATACCTATATCTATTATATCTATGATGTCTATATTTTATACTTATATCTATTATATCAATTTTGTCTATATTTTATACTTATATCTATCATATCTCTTATGTCTATATTTTATACGTATATTTATTATATCTATTATGTCTATATTTTATACCTTTATCTATTATATCTATTATATCTATATTTTATACCTATATCTATTATGTCTATTATGTCTATATTTTATACTTATATCTATTATATCTATTATGTCTGTATTTCATATCTATATCTATTATAACTATTGTATATATTTTATACCCATATTTATAATATGTATTATGTTTATATTTTATACCTATAACTATAATATCTATTACGTCAATATTATATCCCTATATTCATTATATCTGTTATGTCTATATTTTATACCTATATCTATTATATCTATTATGTGTATATTTTATACCTATATCTATTATATCAATTATGTCTATATTTTATACCTACATCTATTATATCCACTATATCTATATTTTATAACTATATCTATTATATCTGTTGTTTATACCTTTGTGTATTATACCTATTATATCTATATTTTATAACTATATCTACTATACCTATTATAACTATATTTTATACCTATATCTATTATATCTATATTTTATACCTATAACCATGTTATCTGTTATATTTTATACCAATATCTGTATCTATGATATCCATATTTTATACCTATATCTATTATATATATTATATCCATATTTTATACCTATATCTGTTATATCTATTATATCTATATTTGATACCTATATCTATTATGTCCATATTTTATTCCTATATCTATGGTATCTATTAACTCTATATTTTATACCTATATCTATTATGTTTATATTTGATACTTATATCTATTATATCTATTTTCTATATTTTTTTCTCTACATGTATTGTCTATATTTTAAACCTATATTTATTATATCTATTATGTCTATATTTCACACCTATATCTATTATATCTTTCATGTCTACATTTTATACTTATATCTATTATATCTATGATCTCTATATTTTATACTTTATCTATTATATCTATGATGTCTATATTTTATACCTATATCTATCATATCTCTTATGTCTATATTTTATACCTATATTTATTATATCTATTATGTCTATATTTTATACGTTTATCTATTATATCTATTATATCTATATTTTTTACCTATATCTATTATGTCTATTATGTCTATATTTTATATGTGTATCTATTACATCTATTATGTTTATATTTTATACCAATATATATTATATTTATTATATCTATTTTTTGAACCTATATCCATTATATCTTTATTGTATACCTATATGTATATCTATTGTGCCTATATTTCATAGCGATATCTGTTATATCTATATTTTATACCTATATCTATAATATCTATATTTTATACATATATCTATTTTATCTATTATATCGATATTTTATACCTATATCTATTATATCTGTATTTTATATCCCTATCTATTATATATTTTATGTCTATATTTTATACCTATATCAATAACATCTATTATGTCTGTATTTGATACCTATATCTATTATATCTATTATGTCTATATTTTATACATATAACTATTATGTCTATATTTTATACCTATATCTATTATATCTATTATGGCTATATTTTATACCTATATATATTATATCTATTATGTCTATATTTCATACCTATATCTATTATATCTATTATGTCTATAATCTATACGTATATCTATTATATCTATTATGTCTATATTTTATACCTATATCTATTATATCTATTATGTCTATATTTTATACCTATATCTATTATATCTATATTTTATACATATATCACATATATCTATAATGTCTATATTTTATAACTCTATCCAATATCTGTTATATCTATTATGTCTATATTTTATGCCTATATGTATTATATCTCTTATGTCTGTATTTTATACCTATATCTATTATATCTATTTTTTTACCTATATCCTTTATATCTATTATATCTATATTTTATACGTATATCTATCATATCTATTATGTCCATGTTTTATGCCTATATCTATATTTTATTCTTATACCTATTATAACCAAATTTTATACCTTCATACATTATATCTATATTTTTTTCCTGTATCTATATCTATTATATTAATATTTTATAATTATATCTATTATATCTATATTTCATACCTATATCTATTATATCTATTGTCTATATTTTATACCTGTATCTATTATATCTTTTTTTATACATATATCTATTATATCTATTATATCTATATTTTATACCTATATCTATTATATCTATATTTTTTACCTGTATTTATTATATCTATTATGTCTATATTTTATACCTATATCTATAATATCCATTATGTCTATATTTTATACCAGTATCTATTATTTCTACTATGTGTATCCTTCATACCTGTATCTATTATGTTTATTCTGTCTACATTTTATACCTATATGTATTATATCTCTTATATCTATATTTTATACCTATATCGATTATATCTATTATTTCTATGTTTTATACCTATATCTATTATATCTATTATGTCTACATATTATACCTACATATATTATAATTATTATGTCTGTGTTTTATCCCTATATCTATATGTATATTTTATACCTATATCTATTATAACTGTATATTATACTTAAATCTATTATGTGTATTATGTCTACATTTTATACCTATATCGATAACATCTGTATTTTATTTATATCTATTATATTTATTATGTCAGTATTTTATACCTATATCTATTATGTCTTTATTTTATACCTATATGTGTTATATCTTTTAAGTCTATATTTTATAAGTACATCTATTGTATCTATTACGCCTATATTTTATACATATGTCTATTATATCTATATTTTATACCTGTATCTATTATATCTACTATGTTTATATTTTATAACTCTATTTCTTATATCTATTATGTATATATTTTAAACCTATATCTATTATGTCTATATTTTATACCTATATCTATTATATCTATTATGTCTATATTTTATACCTATATTTATCATATGTATTATGTCTATATTTTATACCCACATATATTATAACTATTGTGTCTATCTTTTATACCTATATCTATTATATCCTTAATGTCTATATTTTATACCTTTATCTATTATAACTATATTTTATACCTATATATATCTATATTTTATACCTATATCAATTATATCTATTATGTCTATGTTTTATACCTATATTTATTATGTCTATTTTTTATACTTCTATGTGTTATATCTATTCTATCTATATTTCATACCTATATGTATTATATCTTTTATTACGATATTTTATACCTATATCTATTATATCTATTATGTCTATATTTTATACTTATATCTATTATATCTATTATGTGTATATATTATACCTATATCTATTATATCTATTATGTCTATATTTTACAACTATATCTATTAAATCTATTTTATCTATATTTTATACATATATCTGTAATAACTATATTTTATACCTATATATATTATATCTATATTTCATACCTATATCTATTATATGTATTATATTTTTATTTTATAATTTTATCTATTATATCTCTATTTTATATCGGTATCTATTATATCTATTATATCTATGTTTCATACCGATATCTATTGTATCTATATTTTATACGGATATCTATTATATCTATTGCATCTATATTTTATACCTATATCTATTATATCTATTATGTCTATATTTTATACCTATATCGATTGTATGTATTATGTCCATATGTTATACCTATGTCTATTATATCTATTATGTCTATACTTCATACCTATATCTGTTATGTATATATTTTATACCTGTATCGATTATATGTATGATGTTTACATTTTGTACCTATATGTATTATATCTCTTATGTCTATATTTTATACCTATATCTATTATATCTATTGTGTGTTTACTTTATACCTATATCTATTATGTCCATATTTTATATCTTTATCTCTTATATCTATTATGTCTATATTTTATACTTCTGTCTTTTATATCTATTTATCTGTATTTTATGCCTATATCTATTATGTCCATATTTTATATCTGTATCTATTATATCTATTATGTCTCTATTTTATACCTCTATTATATCTATTATTGTCTATATTTTATACCTCTATTATATCTATTATGTCTATGTTTTATACCTGTATCAATTACATCTATTATGTATATATTTTATACCTCTATCTATTATATATATTATGTGTATGTTTTATGACTCTCTATTATATCTGTTATATCTATATTTTATACCTATATCTATTATATCTTTTAAGTCTATATTTTAAACCTATATGTATTATATCTATTATGTCTGAATTTTATACCTCTGTTATATCTCTTGTGTCTATATATTCTACCTCTATCTATTAAATCTATTATGTCTGTATTTTATACCTCTATCTTTTGTATCTATTATGTCTACATTTTATAACTCTATATATTATGTCGATTATATCCATATTTTATAACTATATTTATTATATCAATTAAGTCTATATTTTATACCTATATGTATTATGTCTATATTTTACCTATATCTATTATTTCTATTTTGTCTATATTTTCTAGCTGTATCTATAATATGTATTATATCTATATTTTATACCTATATCTATTATATCTATAATGTCTATATTTTACTCCTATGTCTGTAATGTCTATATTTTATAACTCTATCTATAATATCGATTAAGTCTGTATTTTATACCCTATCTATTATATCTATAATGTCTATATTTTACAACTCTATCTCTTTTATCTATTATATCTGTATTTTATACCTATATCTATTATATCTATTATGTCTATATTTTATACCTATATCTATTATATCTATTATTTCTATATTCTATACCTATATCTATTATATCTGTTATGTCTATATTTTATATCGATATCTATTATATCTATTATGTCTATATTCTATACGTATATCCATTATATTTTATACCTATATCTATTATATTTGTTATGTCTCTTTTATTGCTCTATTATATCTATTATGTCTATATTTTATATCTCTATTTTATCTCTGACTATATTTTATACCTATATCTATAATGTCTATATCTATTATATGTATTATGTCTATATGTTATACCTACATCTATTATATATATTATGACTAAATTTTATATCTATGTATTATGTATATATTTTACAGCTATATCTATTATATCTATTATGTCTATATTTTATACCCATGTTTATTATATCTATATTTTACACCTATATCTATTATATCTATTATATCTACGTTTGATATCTATATCTATTATATCTATATTTTATACGTATATCCATCATATCTATTATTTCTATATATTATACTTGTATCGATTTTATCTATAATGTCTATATTTTATACCTATATCTATTATATCTATTAGGTCTCTATTCTATACCTGTATCTATTATATCTCTTGTGTCTATATTTTATACCTATATCTATTATATCTATTATGTGTATATTTTATACCTCTATCTATTATAACTGTTATGTCTATATTTTATAGGTATATCTATTATGTCTATATTTCATACCTATACCTATTTTGTCTATATTTTATACCACTATCTATTATGTCTATATTTTATACCTATATCTTTTATATCTATTATGTCTATATTTTATACCTACATCTATTATATCTATTATGTCTATATTTTATACCTATATCTATTTTATCTATTATGTCTATATGTTATACTTACATCTATTATATCTATATTTCATACCTATATCTATTATATCTATTATGTCTATATTTTATACCTATATCTATTATATGTATTATCTCTATATTTTATACCTATATCTATTAAATCTATTATGTCTATATTCTATACCTGTATCTAGTATATCTATTATGTCTATATTTTATACCTATAAGTATTTTGTCTATATTTTTTATGTATATCTATTATATCTATTATGTCTATATTTTATACCTATATCAATTATACCTATTTTGTCTATAATTTATACCTATATCTATTATATCTATTATGTCTATATTTCATACCTACATGTATTTTAGCTATTATGTCTATATTTTATACCTATATTTATTACGTCTATATTTTATAGCTATATATATTATATCTATTATGTCTATATTGTATACCTATATCTATTATATCTATTATGTCTGTATTTTATACCTTTACCTATTATATTTATTATGTCTGCATTTTATCCCTCTATCTATTATATCTATTATGTCTATTTTTTATAACTATCAATTATATCTCTTATGTCTATATTTTATACCTCTATCTATTATATCTATTATGCCTATATTTTATACCTATATCTATTATATCTATTATGTCTATATTTTATACCTATATCAATTATGTCTATTATGTCTATATTTTATTCCTATATCTATTATGTCTGTATTTTATACCTATATCTATTATGTCTGTATTTTATACCTATATCTATTACATAGGTATTAATATCTATATCTACATTATATCTATATCTATATATCTATGTCTATATTTTATATCTCTATCTATTCTCTCTATTATATCTATATTTTATGTCTACATCTATTATGTCTATATTTTATACCTTTATCTATTATATCGATGATGTCTATATTTTATACCTATATGTATTATATCTTTTTTGTCTATATTTTATCCCTATATCTATTATATCTATTATGTCTACATTTTATACCTATGTCTATTATATCTATTATGTGTATATTTTATACCTATAATTATTATATCTATTATGTCTGTATTTTATACTTATATCTATTCTGTCTATATTTTATACCTATATCTATTATATCTATTATGTCTATATTTTATATGTATATCTGTTATATATATTATGTCTATATTTTATACCTATATCAATTATATCTATTATGTCTATATTTTATACCTATATCTATTATATCTATTATGTGTACATTTTATACCTATATCTATTATATCTATGATGTCTATATTTTATACGTATATCTAATATACCTCTTATGTCTATATTTTATACCTATATCTATTATATCTTTATGTTATACCTATATCTATAACTATTATGTCTATATATTATACCTACATCTATTCTGTATATATTTTATACCTATATCTATTATGTCTATTATGTCTGTATTTTATGCCTATGTATATTATATCTATTATGTCTATATTTTATACCTATATCTATTATATCTATTATGTCTATATTTTATACCGATATCTATTACATCTATTATGTCTGTATTTTATACCTATATGTATTATATCTATTATGTCTATATGTTTTACCTATATCTATTATATCAATTATATCTATATTTCATACCTATATCTATTGTATCTATTATATCTATACTTGATACATATATCTATTATGTGTATATTTTATACCTATATCTATTATATCTTTTATGTGTATATTTTATACGTGTATCTATTATATCTATTATGTCTATATTTTAAACCTATATCTATTTTATCTATTATGTCTATATTTTATACCTCTATCTATTATATCTATACTTTATACCTATATCTATTATAACTATATTTCATACCTACATTTCTTATATCTATATTTCATACCTATATCTATCATATCTATTATATTTATACTTTATCATTATGTCTATTATATCTATATTTTATACTTATGTCTATTATATCTATTATATCTATATTTTGTGCCTATATCAATTATATCTATGTTTTATACGTATATCTATTATATCAATTATATCTATAATTTATACCTATATCTATTATAACTATTATGTCTAATTTTCATACCTATATCTATTATATCAATTGTATCTATACTTGATACCTATATCTATTATGTCTATATTTTATATCTATAACTATTATATCTTTTATGTCTATATTTTATACCTGTATCTATTGTATCTATTATGTCTATACTTTATACCTATATCTATTATGTCTCTATTTCATGCCTATATCTATTATATCTATTATGTCTATATTTTATAACTATATCTATTATATCTATTATGTCTATATCTATTGTATCTATTATGTCTATATTTTATTCATATATGTATTTTATCTATTATGTCTATATTTTATACCCATATATATTATATCTGTTATGTCTATATTTTATACCTATACCTATTATGTCTATATTTATACCTATATCTATTATAAATATTATGTCTATATTTTATCACTATGTGTGTTATATCTATTCTCTCTATATTTTATACCTATATCTATTTTGTCTACCTTTCAGACCTATATCTATTATATCTATTATGTCTATATTTTATACCTATATCTATTATATCCATTATATCTACACTTTTTACCTATAACTATTATATCTATTATACTTATATTTTATAATTATATCGATTATATCTATATTTTATACCTGTATCTATTATATCTAGAATTTTTTTGTTTTATATCTATACCTATTATATCTATATTTTATACGTATTTCTATTATACCTATTATGTCTATATTTTAAACCTATATCTATTATATCTATATTTTCCACATGTATCTATTATACCTATTTTGTCTATATTTTATACCTATGTCTATTATATCTATTCTGTCTATATTTTTAACCTATATTTATTATATATGTGTATATTTTATACCTATATCTAATATATATATTATGTCTATATTTTATACCTATATCTATTATATCTATTATGTCTGTATTTTATACCTATATCTATTATATCTATTATATCTATATTTTATTCCTCTATCTATTTTATCTATTATGTCTGTATTTTATAACTCTATCAATTATATCTATTATGTCTGTATTTTATACCTATATCTATTATATCTATTATATCTATATTTTATACCTATATCTATTATGTCTATATTTTATACCTGTATCTATTATATTATGTCTATATTTTATACCTATATCTATTATAACACTTATATCTGTATTTTTTACCTATATCTATTATATCTATTATGTCTAAATTTTATACCTATATCTGTTATGTCTATATTTAATACCAATATCTATGGTATCTATTATGTCTATATTATATATCTTTATTTATTATATCTATCATGTCTATACTTTATACCTCTATCTATTATATCCATTATTTCTATATTTCATACCTATATCTATTATATCCACTATATCTATATTTTATAACTATATCTATTATATTTATATTTGTTACCCATATCCATTATAGCTATTGTATCTATATTTTATATCTATATCTATTATATCTTTTATGTCTATTATATCTATTATATCAATATTTTATACATATATCTATTGTATCTGTATTTTATACCTGTATCTGTTATATCTATAATGTCTATGTTTTATACTTATATCTATTATATCTATTATGTCTATATTTTATACCTATTTCTATTATATCTATTATCTATCATATCTATTATGTCCACATTTTATACCTATATATATCATATCTATTATGTCTACATTTTGAACCTATATCTATCATATCTATTATGTCTATATTATATAACTATGTCTATTATATCTATTATGTCGATATTTTATACCTATATCTATCAAATCTATTTTGTCTCTATCTTATACCTATATTTGTTATATCTATTATGCCTATATTTTATACCTATATCTATTATATCTATTATGTCTATATTTTATACCTATATCGATTATGTCTATATTTTATACCTATATCTATTATACCTATTATGTCTATATTTTATACCTATATCTATTATGTCTATATTTTATACCTATATCTATTATATATATTATGTCTATATTTTATACATATATCCATTATATCTATTATGTCTATATTTTATACCTATAACTATTTTGTCTATATTTTTTACCTATATCTATTATAACTATTATATCTATATTTTATACCTATATCTATTATATCTATTATGTCTGTATTTTATACCTATATCTATTATATCTAATATGTCTATATTTTATCCCTCTATCTATAATATCTATTATGTCTTTATTTTATACCTATATGTATTATATCTATTATGTCTTTATTTTATACCTATATCTATTATATCTATTAAGTCTATACTTTATAACTGTATCTATTATATCTATTATGTCTATATTTTATACCTATATCTATTATGACTATATTTTATCACTATATCTATTATATCTATTATGTCTATATTTTATACGTATATCTATTATGTCTATATTTTATACCTATATCTATTATATCTATTATGTCAATATTTTATACCGATATCCATTATATCTATTATGTCTGTATTGTATACCTATATCTATTGTATCTCTTATGTCTATATTTGATACCTATATCTATTATATCTATTATGTGTATATTTTATACCAATATCTATTACATCTATTATGTCTATATTTTATAACTGTATCTATTATATCTATGATGTCTATATTTTATACCTATATCTTTAATGTGTATATTTTATACTGGATCTATTATATCTATTATATTTATACTTTATAATTATATCTACTATATATATTTTATACCGATATCTATTATATCTATTTTATCTATAGTTGATAACTATATCTATTATATCTCTATTTTATATATATATCTATTATGTCTATTATATCGATATTTTATACCTATATCTATTATATCTATATTTTATACCCCTATCTATTATATCTTTTATGTATATATTTTATACCGATATCTATCTATTATGTCTATATTTTATACCTATGGCTATTACATCTATTTTGTCTATATTTTATACCTATATCTATAATATCTATTATGTCTGTATATCATACCTATATCTATTATATCTATTATGTCTGTATTTCATAACTACATCTATTATATCTATTATGTCTCTATTTTATACCTATATCTATTATTTCTATATTTTATACCTATATCTATTATATCTATTATGTCTGTATTTTATACCTATATCTATCTATTATGTCTATATTTTACACCTATATCTATTATATCTATTACGTTTATATTTTATACCTATATCTATAATATCTATTACGTCTATATTTTATAACTATATCTATTATATCTATCATGTCTCTATTTTATACCTATATCTATTATGTCTATATTTTATACCTATATCTATTATATCTATTAAGTGTATAATTTATCCCTATATCTATTATATCTATTATGTCTTTATTTTATACCTATATCTATTATATCTATTATGTCTAAATATTATACCTATATCTATTATGTCTGTATTTCATACCTATATCTATTATAATTATTATGTCTATATTTTATAACTATATATTATGTTTATATTTTAAACCTATATCTATTTTATCTATTATGTCTATATTTCATAACTATATATTATGTCTATATTTTATATCTATATCCATTATATATATTATGTCTTTATTTTATATCTATATCTATTATGTATATATTTTACACCTATATCTATTACATCTATTCTGTGTATATTTTATACGTATCTCTATTATATCTTTATATCTATATTTTATACCTATATCTATTATATCTATATTTTATACGTATATCTATTATATCTATTATATCGATAATTTATACCTATATCTATTATATCTATATTTTATACCCCTATCTATTATATCTTTTATGTCTATATTTTATACCGATATCTATTATATCTATTATGTCTATATTTTTTACCTATGCCTATTACATCTATTTTGTCTGTATTTTAAACCTATATCTATAATATATAATTTGAATGTATTTCATACCTATATCTATTATATCTATTATGTCTGTATTTTATACCTATATCTATTATGCCTATATTTTATACCTATATCTATTATATCTCTTATGTCTATATTTTATACCTATATCTATTATATCTAAATATTATACCTACATCTATTATGTCTACATTTTATACCTATATCTATTATGTCTATACTTTATACCTATATATATTATATGTATTATGTCTATCTGTTATAAATATGTATATTATATCTATTATGTCTATATTTGACACCTATTTCTATTATATCTATTATGTCTATATTTTATACCTATATCTATTATATCTATGTTTTATACCTTTATATATTATAACTATATTTTATACCGTTATCTATTATATCTATATTTTATACCTTCATCTATTATATCTATTATATTTATATTTTATAATTATATCTATTATGTCTATATTTTATACCTATATCTATTATATCTATTGTGCCTGTTCTTTATACCTATATCTATTATGTCTGTATTTTATATGGTTTTGTATTAAATTTCTTATGTCTATATTTTATACCAATATCTATTATATGTATTATCTCTAGATTTTATGCTTATATCTATTATATCCACTATATCTATATTTTATACCTATATCTATTATATCTATATTTGATACCTATATATATTGTATCTCTTTTGTCAATATTTCATACATATGTCTATCATAACTATTATGTCTATATTTTATGCCTATATCTATTATATCTGTTATATCTATATTTTATACCTATATCTATTATAACCATATTTTATACCTATATCCATTTTATGTATATTTTTTACCTATATCTATTATATCTATTATATTTATATTTTATACCTACATCTATTATATCTATATTTTGTACCTGTATCTCTTATATCTATTATGTCTATATATTATACCTATATCTATTATATCTATTATGTCTATATTTTATACCTATATCTATCATATCTATTATGTCTGTATTTTATACCTGTATCTATTATATCTATTTCTAATTATATAAATTATATCTATTTTTATACCTTTACCTATTATATCTGTTATGTCTATATGTTGTACCTATATCTATTATATCTATTATGTCTATATTTTATACCTATGTCTATTATATCTATTATGTCTATTTTTTATACCTATATCTATCAAATTTATTATGTCTCTAATTTATACCTATATTTGTTATATCTAGTGTGTCTATATTTTATACCTATATCTATTATATTTATTATGTATATATTTTATACCTATATCTATTGTATGTATTATGTCTATATTTTATACCTATATCTATTATATCTATTATGTCTAATCTTTATACCTATATCTGTTGTGTCTATATCTTATACCAGTAGCGATTATATGTATTATGTTTATATTTTATACATATATCTATTATATCTATCTTTTATACCTATATCCATTATATCTATTATATCTATATTTTATGACTATATCAATTATAACTATATTTTATACGTATATCTATCTATTATATCTATATTTTATATCTATATCTATTATATCTATATTTTATACCTTTATCTATTATATCTATTATGTCTACATTTTGAACCTATATCTATCATATCTATTATGTCTATATTATATACCTATGTCTATTATATCTATTATGTCGATGTTTTATACCTATATCTTTCAAATCTATTTTGTCTCTATCTTATGCCTATATTTGTTATATCTATTATGCCTATATTTTATACCTATATCTATTATATCTATTATGTCTATATTTTATACCTATATCGATTATGTCTATATTTTATACCTATATCTATTATATCTATTATGTCTATATTTTATACCTATATCGATTATGTCTATATTTTATACCTATATCTATTATATATATTATGTCTATATTTTATACATATATCCATTATATCTATTATGTCTATATTTCATACCTATAACTATTTTGTCTATATTTTTTACCTATATCTATTATAACTATTATATCTATATTTTATACCTGTATCTATTATATCTATTATGTCTGTATTTTATACCTATATCTATTATATCTAATATGTCTATATTTTATCCCTCTATCTATAATATCTATTATGTCTATATTTTATACCTACATGTATTATATCTATTATGTCTTTATATTATACCTATATCTATTATATCTATTATGTCTATACTTTATAACTGTATCTATTATATCTATTATGTCTATATTTTATACCTATATCTATTATGACTATATTTTATAACTATATCTATTATATCTATTATGTCTATATTTTATACGTATATCTATTATGTCTATATTTTATACCTATATCTATTATATCTATTATGTCAATATTTTATACCGATATCCATTATATCTATTATGTCTGTTTTGTATACCTATATTTATTGTATCTATTATGTCTATGTTTGATACCTATATCTATTATATCTATTATGTGTATATTTTATACCAATATCTATTATATCTATTATGTCTATATTTTATAACTATATCTATTATATCTATGATGTCTATATTTTATACCTATATCTTTAATGTCTATATTTTATACCTGGATCTATTATATCTATTATATTTATATTTTACAATTATATCTACTATATATATATTTTATACCGATATCTATTATATCTATTTTATCTATAGTTGATAACTATATCTATTATATCTCTATTTTATATATATATCCATTATGTCTATTATATCGATATTTTATACCTATATCTATTATATCTATATTTTATACCCCTATCTATTATATCTTTTATGTATATATTTTATACCGATATCTATCTATTATGTCTATATTTTATACCTATGGCTATTACATCTATTTTGTCTATATTTTATACCTATATCTATAATATCTATTATGTCTGTATTTCATACCTATATCTATTATGTCTATGTTTTATACCTTTATCTATATCTATTATATCTATATTTTATACCTATATCTGTTATATCTACTCTGTCTATATTTTATACCTATATCTATTATATTTATTATGTCTATATTTTATACCTATATCTATTATATCTATTATGTCTATATTTTATTGTATATGTATTATATCTATTATATCTATATTATATACCTACATCTATTATAACAATATTTCATACCTATATCTATTATATCTATATTTTATACCTATATCTATTATATCTAATATGTCTAAATGTTATACCTATATGTATTTTATATATATTATATACTTATATCTATTATAATTATGTCTATATTTTATAACTATACATTATGTCTATATTTTGCACCTATATCTATTATATCTATTATGTCTATATTTTATAACTATATATTATGTCTATATTTTATATCTTTATCCATTATATATATCATGTCTATATTTTATATCTTTATCTATTATGTCTATATTTTACACCAATATCTATTGTATCTATTCTGTGTATATTTTATTCGTATATCTATTATATCTTTATGTCTATATTTTATACCTATATGAATTATATCTATATTTTATAACTATATGTGTAATATCTATATTTTATTCCTATATATATAATATCTATTATGTCTATATTTTATACCTATATCTATATATCTACTATGTCTATATTTTACACCTATATCTATTATATCTATTACGTCTATATTTTATACCCATATCTATTATATCTATTTTATCTATTTTATATGATATATATATATATATATATTTTATATATCTATTTTATCTCTTATATATTTTATGTCTTTTATATATTTTATGTCTATATTTTATATCTACATCTATTTTATCTATTATGTCTATATCTTATACCTATATCTATTATATCTATTATGTCTTTATTTTAAACCTATAACTATTATATCTATTATGTCTTTATTTCATACCTAATCTATTATAACCATTATGTCTATATTTTGTACCTATATCTATTATGTCTGTATTTTATACCTATATCTATTATAATTACTATGTCTATATTTTATACCTATATCTATTATATCTATTTTGTCTATATTTTATACCTATTTCTACTATATTTATTATGTCTATATTTAATACCTATATCTATTATGTCCATATTTTATACGTATATCTATTATATCTATTTTGTCTATATTTTATATCTATATCTATTATGTCTATATTTCATACCTATATTTATATACCAGTTATGTCTATATTTTATACCCATATCTATTATATCTCTTATGTCTATATTTTATACCTATATCTGTTATGTCTGTATTTTAAACCTATATCTATTATATCTAATATGTCTATATTTTATACCTATATCTATTATGTCTATATTTTATATCTATATCTATTATATCTATTATGTCTATATTTTATACCTGTATCTATTATAACTATTATGTCTATATTTTATACCTATATCTATTGTATCTATTATGTATATATCTTATACATATATCTATTATATCTATTTTGTCTATATTTGATACCTATATCTTTTATATCTATTTTGTCTATATTTTGTATCTATTTCAATTATGTCTGTATTTAATCCTGTATCTATTATATCTTTTATATCTTTATTTTATAACTATATCTATTATATCTATTATGTCTATATCTTATACATATATCTATTATATCTAATATCTGTATATATTATACCTATATGTATTATGTATATATTTCATACCTACATTTTTATACCAGTTATGTCTATATTTTATACCTATATCTATTATATCTAGTATGTCTATATATTATACTGATATCTAATATGTCTATATTTTATACCTATATCTATTATGTCTACTCTGTCTCTATTTTATACCTATATCTATTATATCTATTATGTCTATATTTCATACCTATATCTATTGTATCTATTATGTCTATATTTTATACCTATATCTTTTATATATATTTTCTCTATATTTTATACCTATTTCAATTATGTCCATATTTCATTCCTATATCTATTATGTCTATATTTAACACCTGTATCTATTATATCTACTATGTCTATATTTATACCTATATCTATTATGTCCATATTTTATACCTATATCTCTTATATCTATTATGTCTATATTTTATATCTATATCTATTATTACTATTATGTCTGTATCTTATACCTATATCTATTATATCTATTATGTCTTTATTTTAAACCTATAACTATTATATCCATTATGTCTATATTTTATACCTATAGCTATTATATCTACTATGTCTATATTTTTCACCTATATCTATTATATCTATTACGTCTATATTTTATCCCCATCTCTCTTATATCTATTATGTTTATATTTTATATCTATTATATCTATGTCTATATTTTATACCTATATCTATTTTGTCTATATTTTATACGTATATCTCTTAAGTCTATATTTTATACATATATCTATTTCATCTATTATGTCTATATTTTATACCTATATCTATTATATGTATTATGCCTATATTTTGTGCCTATATCTATTAAATCTATTATGTCTATATTTTATATCTATATCTATTATGTCTATATTTAATACCTATATCTATTATATCTATTATGTCTATATTTTATACATATAATTATTATATCTAATATATCTATATTTCATACCTATATCTATTATGTCTATATTTTATATCTATATGTATTATATCTACTATGTGTATATCTTATACATATATCTATTATATCTATTATGTCTATATTTTATACCTATATTTATTATATCTATTTTGTCTATATTTTATACCTATATCTTTTATATCTATTTTGTCTATATTTTATACCTATTTCAAGTATGTCTGTATTTTATTCCTATATATATTATATCTATTATGTCTATATTTTATACCTATATCTATTATATCTCTTATGTCTATATTTTATACCTATATCTATTATATCTATTATGTATATATATTATACATATATCTATTATATCTATTATGTCTATATTTCATACCTATATGCTATTATATCTATTATGTCTATATTTTATACCTATATTTATTATATCTATTATGTCTATATTTTATACCTATATCTATTGTATCTATTTTGTCTATATTTCATACCTATATCTATTTTATCTATTATGTCTATATTTTAAACCTGTATCTATTATATCGATTATGTCTACATCTTATACATATATCTATTATATCTATTATGTCTATATTTTATACCTATATCTATTTTGTCTGTATTTTATACCTATATCTATTATGTCTATTTTATACCTATATCTATTATATGTATTATGTCTATATTTTATAACTATATCTATTAAATCTATTATGTCTGTATTTTATACTGATATCTATTATGTCTATATTTTATACCTATATCTATTATATCTATTATGTCTATATTTTATAACTATATCTATTAAATCTCTTATGTCTATATTTTATACCGATATGTATTATGTCTGTATTTTATTCCTATATATATTATATCTATTATGTCTATATTTTATACCTATATCTATTAAATCTATTTTGTCTATATTTTATATGTATGTCTATTATGTCTATGTTTTATACCTATATCTATTATATCTATTATGTCTATATTTTATACCTATAATTATTATATCTAATATGTCTATATTTTATACCTATATCTATTATGTCTATATTTTATATCTATATCTATTGTATCTGTCTATATTTTATACCTATATCTATTGTATCTATTAAGTCTATATCCTTTTTTTTTTTTTAAGAGGCTTAATTCACTTTATTTTTCTGTATAAAAAGCCTATGTTGTAGCCACAGCTGGAGCCTGGGTCCACTGCACGGAGACTCTGGTGTGGGTCTTGACAAGGTGGTCAGTGAATTCCTGATAGATAGACTTGGTAAACACAGTCTCCTTCCATACATCAGGGGTCAGGTAGCTGTAGGTCTTAGAGATGGCATCAAAGGTGGCCTTGGCGAAGTTGCCCCGGGTGGCAGTGCAGCCCCGGGCTGAGGTGTAGCAGTCATCAATACCAGCCATCATGAGCAGCTTCTTGGGCACAGGCGCTGAGACGATGCCAGTGCCCCTGGGTGCAGGGATGAGGCGCACCAGCACAGAGCCACAGCGGCCTGTCACCTTGCAAGGGACGGTGTGGGACTTGCCGATCTTGTTCCCCCAGTAGCCTCTGCGCACCGGGACAATGGAGAGTTTGGCCAGGATGATGGCCCCACGGATGGCGGTGGCCACCTCCTTGGAGTACTTAACACCCAGGCCGACGTGGCCATTGTAGTCCCCGATAGCAACAAACGCCTTGAACCTGGTGCGCTGACCAGCACGGGTCTGCTTCTGCACCGGCATAATCTTCAAAACCTCATCTTTGAGAGAGGCCCCCAAGAAAAAGTCAATGATCTCAGATTCCTTAATGGGCAGAGAGAAGAGGTAGATCTCCTCCAGGGACTTGATCTTCATGTCCTTGACCAAGCGGCCCAGCATGGTGACGGGCATCCACTCCTTATCCTCGGCCTTGCCTCCGCGAGCTCCGCGGCCTCAGCCCCGACCCCGTCCATGGCCGCGACCCCGGCCCCGGATGCCACTGCCGAAACCTCTGCGGAAGACACCGCGGTTCACCATCCCAGGTCCACCAGGGCCTCCGGACCACCCCGCTGAACCGGCGTCATCCGCCATTTGGTGTTTTCTCGGAGAAGAAGCTAATGTCTATATCTTATACACATATCTATTATATCTATTATGTCTATATTTCATACCTATACCTATTATATCTATTATGTCTATATTTTATATCTGTATCTATTATATCTATTATGTCTATATTTTATACCTATATTGATTATATCTATTATGTCTATATTTTATACCTATATCTTTTATATCAATTTTGTCTATATTTTATACCTATTTCAGTTATGTCTATATTTTATTCCTATATCTATAATATCTATTATGTCTATATTTTATACCTATATTGATTATATCTATTATGTCTATATTTTATACCTATATCTATTATGCCGATTATGTCTATATCTTATACATATATCTATTATATCTACTTTGTCTATATTTTATAACTATATCTATAATATCTATTATGTCTATATTTTATACCTATATCTTTTATATCTATTTTGTCTATATTTTATACCTATTTCAATTATGTCTATATTTTATTCCTATAACTATTATATCTATTATGTCTATATTTTATACCGATATGTATTATGTCTATATTTTATACCTATATCTATTATATCTATTATGTCTATATTTTATAACTATATCTATTAAATCTATTTTGTCTATATTTTATATCTATATCTATTATGTCTATATTTTATATCTATATCTATTATATCTATTATGTCTATATTTTATACCTATAATTATTATATCTAATATGTCTATATTTTATACCTATATCTATTATGTCTATATTTTATATCTATATCTATTGTATTTGTCTATATTTTATACCTATATCTATTGTATCTATTATGTCTATATCTTTTTTTTTTTTTAACAGGCTTAATTCACTTTATTTTTCTTGTAAAAAAGCCTATGTTGTAGCCACAGCTGGAGCCTGGGTCCGCTGCACGGAGACTCTGGTGTGGGTCTTGACAAGGTGGTCAGTGAATTCCTGATAGGTAGACTTGGTAAACACAGTCTCCTTCCACAGGTCAGGGGTCAGGTAGCTGTAGGTCTTAGAGATGGCATCACAGGTGGCCTTGGCGAAGTTGCCCAGGGTGGCAGTGCAGCCCCGGGCTGAGGTGTAGCAGTCATCAATACCAGCCATCATGAGCAGCTTCTTGGGCACAGGCGCTGAGACGATGCCAGTGCCCCTGGGTGCAGGGATGAGGGGCACCAGCACAGAGCCACAGCGGCCTGTCACCTTGCAAGGGACGGTGTGGGGCTTGCCGATCTTGTTCCCCCAGTAGCCTCTGCGCACCGGGACAATGGAGAGTTTGGCCAGGATGATGGCCCCACGGATGGCGGTGGCCACCTCCTTGGAGTACTTAACACCCAGGCCGACGTGGCCATTGTAGTCCCCGATAGCAACAAACGCCTTGAACCTGGTGCGCTGACCAGCACGGGTCTGCTTCTGCACCGGCATAATCTTCAAAACCTCATCTTTGAGAGAGGCCCCCAAGAAAAAGTCAATGATCTCAGATTCCTTAATGGGCAGAGAGAAGAGGTAGATCTCCTCCAGGGACTTGATCTTCATGTCCTTGACCAAGCGGCCCAGCTCGGTGACGGGCATCCACTCCTTATCCTCGGCCTTGCCTCCGCGAGCTCCGCGGCCTCGGCCCCGACCCCGTCCACTGCCGCGACCCCGGCCCCGTATGCCACTGCCGAAACCTCTGCGGAAGACACCGCGGTTCACCATCACAGGGCCACCAGGGCAGCCGGACCGCCCCGCTGCACCGGCGTCATCCGCCATTTGGTGTCTTCTCGGAGAAGAAGCTAATGTCTATATCTTATACACATATCTATTATATCTATTATGTCTATATTTCATACCTATACCTATTATATCTATTATGTCAATGTTTTATACCTATATCTATTACATGTATTATGTCTATATTTTATAGCTTTATCTATTATATCTATTATGTCTATATCATATACCTGTATCTATTATATCTATTATGTCCATATTTTATACCTATATTATAACTATTATGTCCATATTTTATACCTATAATTATTATATCTAATATGTCTATATTTTACAGCTATATCTATTATTTCTATATTTTATACCTATATCTATTATGTTTATATTTCATACCTATATCTATTATGTCTATTATGTCTATATTTTATAGCTATTTCTATTTTATCTTTTATGTCTATATTTTATACCTATATCTATTATATCTATTATGTCTATATTTTATTCCTATATCTATTATGTCTATTATGTCTATATTTTATACCTATATCTATTTATATCTATTATGTGTATATTTTATACGTATATCTATTATATCTATTTTGTCCATATTTTATACCTATATGTATTATATCTATTATGTCTATATTTTATACCTATATCTATTATATCTATTATGTCTATATTTTATTCTTATATCTATCTCTTATGTGTACATTTTATACCTATAACTATTATATCCACTATATCTATATTTTATACCTATATCTATTATATCTGTATTTGAAACCTATATCCATTATATCTATATCTATATTTTATACCTATATCTATTATATCTGTTATGTCTATATTTTATCCCTCTATCTATAATATCTATTATGTCTATATTTTATAACTCTATCAAGTATATCTATTATGTCTTTATTTTATACCTATATCGATTATATCTATTATGTCTATATTTTATACCTGTATCTATTATATCTATTATGTTTATATTTTATCCCTCTATGTATTATATCTTTAATGTCTATATTTTTTTTTATACTTTATGTTCTAGGGTACATGTGCATAACGTGCCGGTTTGTTACATATATATACTTATGCCATGTTGGTGTGCTGCAACCATCAACTCGTCAGCACCCATCAATTCATCATTTATATCATGTATAACCCCCAATGAAATCCCTCCCTCCTCCCCCCTCCCCCTCCCCATAATAGGCCGCAGTGTGTGATGTTCCCCTTCCCAAGTCCAATTTTATAACTCTATCAATTTTATCTATTATGTCTATATTTTATATCTCTATTATATCTATTATGCCTATATTTTATACCTATATCTATTATATCTATTATGTCTATATTTTATATCTATATCCAATATGTCTATTATGTGTATATCTTATACCTATATATATGATATCTATTATGTCTATATTGTATACCTATATCTATTAAGAATATATTTTATACCTATATTTATTATATCTTTTATGTCTATATTTTATACCTATATCTATTATGTCTATATTTTATACCTATATCTGTTATGTCTATATTTTATACCTATATCTATTATGTCTATATTTAATACCTATATCTATTATATCTATTATGTCTATGTTTTATACCTATACCTATTATGTCTATATTTTATGAATATATCAATTATATCTATATTTTATACGTATATCTATTATATCTATTATATCTATAATTGATACCTATATCTATTATATCTATATTTTATACCTTTATCTATTATATCTATTATGTGTAAATTTTGTACCTATATCTATTATATCTATTATGTCTATATTTTATACCTATATCTATTATATCTCTTATATCTATATTTTATAACAATATCTATTATATCAATTTTGTCTATATTTTATACCTGTATCGATTATATGTATTATGTCTGTATTTTATACCTATATCTATTATATCTCTTATGTCTATATTTTATACCTATATCTATTATATCTATTATGTTTATATTTTATACCCATATCTATTATATCTCTATTTTATACCTATATCTATTATATCTATTATGTCTATATTTTATACCTATATCTATTATATCTCTTATGTCTGTATTTTATACCTATATCTATTATATCTATTGTGTCTATACTTTATACCTATATCTATTATGTCTATATTTAATATCTTTATCTATTATATCTATTAGGTCTATATGTTATAACTATATGTGTTATATATATTATGTCTATATTTTATGCCTATATCTATTATATCCACTATATATATATTTTATACCTATATCTATTATATCTATATTTGATACCTATATCCATTATATCTATTATATTTATATTTTATACATATATCTATCATATCTATTATTTCTATATTTAATGCCTATATCTATTATGTCTATCATGTCTATATTCTATACTTATATCTATTATAAACATATTTTATACCTATATCCATTATATCTATATTTTTTTCCTATATATATTATATCTAGTATATGTATATTTTATAATTATATCTCTTATATCTATATTTTATACCTGTATCTATTATATCTATTTTCTATATTTTATACCTGTATCTATTATATCTATATTTTATACATATATCTATCATATCTATTTTATCTATGTTTTATACCTATATCTATTATATTTAAAATGTATATATTTTATACCTCTATCTATTATATCTATTATGTCTTTATTTTATACCTATATCTGTTATACGTATTATGTTTATATTTTATCCCTCTATCTATTATATCTATTATGTCTATATTTTATTCCTATATCTATTATATCTGTTATGTCTGTATTTTATAACTATATCTATTATATCTATTATGTCCATATTTTTTACGTATGTCTACTATATCTATTATGTCTATATTTAATACCTATATATATTATATCTATTATGTCTAAATTTTATACCTATATCTATTATGTCTATATTTTATATCTATATCTATTATACCTATTACGTCTATATTTTATACCTATATCTATTATATCTCTTATGTCTGTATTTTATACCTATATCTATTATATCTATTGTGTCTATACTTTATACCTATAACTATTATGTCTATATTTAATAACTTTATCACTTATATCTATTAGTTCTATATGTTATAACTATATGTGTTATATATATTATGTCTATATTTTATGCCTATATCTATTATATCCACTATATATATATTTTATACCTATATCTATTATATCTATATTTGATACCTATATCTATTATATCTATTATATCTATATTTTATACATATATCTATCATATCTATTATTTCAATATTTAATGCCTATATCTATTATGTCTATCATGTCTATATTTTATACTTATATCTATTATAACCATGTTTTATACCTATATCCATTATATCTATATTTTTTTCCTATATATATTATATCTATTATATTTATATTTTATAATTATATCTCTTATATCTATATTTTATACCTTAATATATTATATCTATTTTCTGTATTTTATACCTGTATCTATCTATATTTTATACATATATCTATCATATCTATTATATCTATGTTTTATACCTATATCTATTATATTTAAAATGTATATATTTTATACCTCTATCTACTATATCTATTATGTCTTTATTTTATACCTATATCTGTTATACGTATTATGTTTATATTTTATCCCTCTATCTATTATATCTATTATGTCTATATTTTATTCCTATATCTATTATATCTGTTATGTCTGTATTTTATAACTATATCTATTATATCTATTATGTCCATATTTTTTACGTACGTCTACTATATCTATTTTGTCTATATTTAATACCTATATATATTATATCTATTATGTCTAACTTTTATACCTATATCTATTATGTCTATATTTTATATCTATATCTGTTATACCTATTAAGTCTATATTTTATACCTATATCTATTATATCTATTATGCCTATATTTTATACCTATATCTATTATATTTATTATATCTATATTTTATACCTATATCTATTATATTTATTATATCTATATTTTATACCTATATCTATTATATCTATTATGTCTATATTTTATACCTATATCTATTATGTCTATATTTTTTACCTATATCTCTCATATCTATTATGTCTATATTTCATACCTATATCTATTATGTGTATATTGTATACCTATATCTATTATATCTATTAGATTTATATTTTATCATTATATCAATTATACCTACATTTTATACGTATATCTATTATATCTATTATATGCATATTTTATACCTATATCTATTATATCTATATTTTATAACTTCATGTATTATATCTATTATGTCTATATTTTATACCTATATCTATTATACCTCCTATGTCTATATATTATACCTGTATCTATTATATTTATTGTGTCTATACTTTATACCTATATCTATTTTGTCTATATTTTATATCTTTATCTATTATATCTATTATGTCTATATTTTATACCTATATCTATTATATCTATTATGTCTGTATTTTATGCCTATATTATGCCACTATATGTATTACCTATATCTATTATATCTATATTTGATACCTATATCCATTATATGTATTATATCTCTATTTTATACATATATCTATCATATCTATTATGTCTATATTTTATGCCTATATCTATTATATCTATTATATCCATATTTTATACTTATATCTATTATAACCATATTTTATACCTATATCCATTATATCTGTATTTTTTTTCCTATATCTATTATATCTATATTTATATTTTATAATTATATCTATTATATCTATATTTTATAATTATGTCTATTATATCTATATTTTATACCTATATCTATTATATCTATTGTCTATGTTTTATACCTCTATCTGTTTTATCTATTTTTTATACATACATCTATTATATCTATTTTATCTATATTTTATAGCTATATCTATTATATCTATATTTTTACCTGTATCTATTATATCTATTGAGTCTATATTTTATACCTTTATCTATTATATCTATTATGTTTCTATTTTATACCTATATCTATTATATCTATTATATCTATATTTTATACCTATATCTATTATATCTATTATGTCTGCATATTATAGCTATATCTATTATGTCTATATTTTATAACTATACTTATTATAACTATTATGTGTATATTTTATAACTATATATTATGTCTTTATTTTACACCTATATGTATATCTATTATGTCTATATTTTAAAAGTATATATTATGTCTATATTTTATGTCTATATCTATTATATATATTGTTTGTATTTTATATCTGTATCTATTATGTCTGTATTTTACACCTATATCTATTATATCTGTTTTGTGTATATTTTACACGTATATCTATTATATATTTATGTCTATATTTTATACCTATATCTATTATATCTATTATATCTAAATATTATACCCATATCTACTATGTCTATTTTTAAAACAATATCTCTTATATCTGTTATGTCTATAATTCACGTCTGTATCTATTATATCTATTATGTCTATATTTTATACCTATATCTATGATATCCATTATGTCTACATTTTATACCTATATCTATTATATCTTTAATGTGTATATTTTCTACCTATATCTCTTACATCTATTTTGTCTATATCTATTATACCTATTATGTCTATATTTTATACCTATATCTATTATCTCCATTGTCTATATATTATACCTATATCAATTATATATAGGTTATACCTATTTCTATTATATCTATTATGTTTATATTTTATACCTATATCTATTATATCTATTATGTCTATGTTTTATACCTATATCTATTATATCTATTATGTCTATATTTTATACCTATATCTATTTTATCTATTATGTATATATTTTATACCTACATCTATTTTATCTATTACATCTATATTTTTTACCAAATGTATTATGTCTCTATTTTATACCTATATCTATTATATCTATATTTTATACCTATATCTATTATATCTATTATGTCTATATTTTATACCTATATCTACTAAGTCTGTCTATATTTTATACCTATATTTATTATGTCTATTATGTGTATATTTTATACCTAAATCTATTATATCTATTATGTCGATATTGTGTATCTATATCTATTTTGTCTATATTTTATATGTATATCTGTTGTATCTATTATGTCTATATTTTATACGTATATCTATTATATCTGTTATGACTATATTTTATATCTACATCTATTATATCTATTATGTCTATATGTTACACCTATATCCATTATATCTATTATGTCTATGTTTAATAACTGTATCTATTATATCTATTATGTCTATATTTTATACCTATATCTATTATATCTACTATATCTATATTTTATACCTATATATTATAACTATTTTTATTTCTATATCAATTGTATCTCTATTTTACAGCTATATCTATTATAACTATTATATTTATTTTTTATTTTTATTTTTTTATTTTTATTTATTTTTTTTTTTTTGAGACGGAGTCTCGCTCTGTCGCCCGGGCTGGAGTGCAGTGGCCGGATCTCAGCTCACTGCAAGCTCCGCCTCCCGGGTTACGCCATTCTCCTGCCTCAGCCTCCCAAGTAGCTGGGACTACAGGCGCCCGCCACCTCGCCCGGCTAGTTTTTTGTATTTTTTAGTAGAGACGGGGTTTCACCATGTTAGCCAGGATGGTCTCGATCTCCTGACCTCGTGATCCGCCCGTCTCGGCCTCCCAAAGTGCTGGGATTACAGGCTTGAGCCACCGCGCCCGGCCAATATTTATTTTTTATAATTATATCTATGATATCTATATTTTCTTCCTGTATCCATTATATCTATTGTATCTATACTTTATACCTATATCTATTATATCTATATTTTATACCTACATCTATTATATCCATTATATCTATATTTTATACCTATATATATTATATCTGTATTTTATACCTGTATTTATTATATCTATTATGTCTATATTTTATACCTATAATTATTATATCTATTATGTCTCTATTTTATACCGATATGTATTATATCTATTATGTCTATATTTTATACCTATATATATTATATCTATTATGTCTATATTTTATACCTATGCCTATTATATCTATATTTTATTCGTATATCCATTATATCCATATTTTATACCTACATCGATTATATCTATTTTGTCTACATTTTATACCTATATCTATTATATCTATTATGTCTATATTTTATACCTATACCTATTATATCCATTTTGTGTATATTTTATAGCTATATCTATTATGTCTATTTTTTATACCTATATATTTTATATGTGTTATTTCTATATTTTATACCTATATCTATTATGTCTATATTTTATATCTATATCTATTATATCTATTATGTCTATATTTTATACCTATATGAATTATAACTATTATGTCTATATTTTATACCTATATCCTTTATATCTACTATGTGTATATTTTATACCTATATCTATTATATCCATTATATCTATTTTTTATACCTATATCTATTGTATCTATATTTTATACCTATATATATTATATCAATTATATCCATATTTTGTACCTATATCTATTACATGTTTATATCTATATTTTATACCTATATCTATATCTATTATATCTATATTTTATACCTACATCTATTATATCTCTTATATCTATATTTTAACTATATCTGTTATACTTATTATGTCTATATTTGATTCCAATATCTATTATATCTATTATGTCTATATTTTATACCTACATCTATTATGTCTATATTTTATACCTCTATCTATTATGTCTATATTTTATACCCATATCTGTTATAACTATTATCTCTATATTGTATAACTCTATCTGTTGTATCTATTCTGTCTATATTTTATACCTATATCTATTATGTCTATTTTTTATGCCTATATCTATTATATCTATTACGTCTTTATTTTTTACCTATATCTATTATGTCTATATTTTATACCTATATCTATTATGTCTGTCTATAATTTATACCTATATCTATTATATCTACTATGTCTATATTTTATACATATATCTCTTATGTCTGTATTTTTAACCTATATCTATTATAACTATTATGTCTATATTTTAGAACTATATCTGTAATATATATTATGTCCATTTTCTATTCGTATTTCTATTATATCTATTATGTCTATATTTTGTCCCTTTATCTATTATATCTATTGTCTGTATATTTTATACGTGTAACTATTATATCTATTATGTCTATATTTTATACCGATATCTAGTATATTAATTCTGTCTACTTTTTATACCTATGTCTATTATATCTGTTATGTCTATATTTTATTCCTATATCTATTATATCTATTATATCTATATTTTATACCTATATCTATTATATCTATTATGTCCATATTTTAAAACTTTATCTATTATAGCTATTATGTATATATTTTATACCTATATCTATTATATCTAATATGTCTATGTTTTATACCTATATTTATTATATCTATTATGTCTATATTTTATATCTATATCTTTTATATCTATTTTGTCTATATTTTATACCTATATCTATTGTATG
This sequence comes from Rhinopithecus roxellana, assembly GCF_007565055.1. Lineage (NCBI taxonomy): Eukaryota > Metazoa > Chordata > Mammalia > Primates > Cercopithecidae > Rhinopithecus > Rhinopithecus roxellana. The sequence continues at coordinate 61,835 of NW_022144714.1, forward strand.
TATTATGTCTATATCTTATACATATATCTATTATATCTATTATGTCTATATTTCATACCTATACCTATTATGTCTATGTTTTATACCTATATCTATTATGTCTATATTTTATGCCTGTATCTATTATATCTATTATATCTATATTTTATACCTATATCTATTATCTCTATCCTTTATTCCTATATCTATTATGTCTATATTTTATATCTGTATCGATTATATGTATTATGTGTATATTTTATACCTATATCTATTATATCTCTTATAGCTATATTTTATACCTATATCTATTATATCTATTATGTTTATATTTTATACCAATATCTATTATGTCTATATTTTTTACCTATATCTATTATATCTATTATGTATATATTTAAAACCTATATCTCTTATATCTATTATGTCCATATTTTATACCTTTATCTATTATAGCTATTATAGGTATATTTTATAACTCTATCAGTTATATCTATTATGCCTATATTTTATACCTACATCTATTATAGCTATTATGTCTATATTTTATACCTATATCTATTATATCTATTATGTCTGTATTTTATACCTATATCTATTAAGTCTGTCTATATTTTATACCTATATTTATTATGTCTATTATGTGTATATTTTATACGTAAATCTATTATATCTGTTATGTCGATATTGTGTATCTATATCTATTTTGTCTATATTTTATATCTATATCTACTGTATCTCTTATGTCTATATTTTATACGTATATCTATTATATCTGCTATGTCTATATTTTATATCTATATCTATTATATCTATTATGTCTATATTTTATACGTATATCTATTATATCTGTTATATCTATATTTTATATCTATATCTATTATATCTATTATGTCTCTATTTTATTACCATATCTATTATATTTATTATGTCTATATTTAATAACTATATGTATTATATCTACTATGTCTATATTTTATATCTCCATCTATTATAACTATTATGTCTATATTTTAATCCTATATAAATTACATCTATTATGACTAAATTTTGTACCTATGTATTATCTATATATTTTACACCTATATCTATTATATCTATTATGTCTATATTTTATAACCATAGCTATTATATTTATATTTTACACCTATATCTTTTACACTTATTATATCTATATTTTATATCTATAGCTATTATATCTATATTTTTTGCCTATATCCATCATATCTATTATTTCTATATTTTATACTTGTATCTATTATATCTATAATATCTATATTTTATATCTATATCTATTGTATCTATATTTTATACCTATATGTATTTTATCTATTATGTTTATACTTTATACCTGTGTTTATTGTATCTATTATGTCTATTTTTTATACCTATATCTATTATAACTATTATGTACATATTTTATACCTATATCTCTTATGTCTATAGTTTATACCTATATCTATTATATCTATTATGTCTATATTTTGTACCTATAGCTATTATGTCTACATTTCATACGTATATCTACTATATTTATAGTGTCTATATTTTATACCTACATCTATTTTGTCTGTATTGCATATCTATGTCTATTATATCTATTACGTCTATATGTTATGCTTATATCTATTATATCTATTATGTGTACATTTTGATCCTATATCTATTATATCTATTATGTCTATTTTTTATTCCTTTATCTATTATATCTATTATGTCTATATTTTATACCTATATCAATTATATCTATTATGACTAAATTTTATACCTATATGTATTATGTCTATATTTTACACCTATATCTATTACATATCTTGTATCTGTATTTTATACCTGTATCTATTATATCTATATTTTATACCTCTATCTATTCTATCCATTATGGCTATATTTTATACCTATATCTACTATGTCTATATTTTATAACTATATCTATTATATCTATGATGTCTATATTTTATGCCTATGTGTATTATATCTTTTATGTCTATATTTTATCCCTGTATCTATTATATCTATTATGTCTACATTTTATAACTATATCTATTATATCTATTATGTGTATATTTTATACCTATATCTACTATGTCTATTTTTTGTACCTGTAACGATTATATGTATTATGTCTATATATTTTTTTTTTTTTGAGGCGGAGTCTCGAGTGTCGCCCGGACTGGAGTGCAGTGGCCAGATCTCAGCTCACTGCAAGCTCCGCCTCCAGGGTTCACGCCATTCTCCTGCCTCAGCCTCCCGAGTAGCTGGGACTACAGGGGCCCGCCACCTCCCCTGGCTAGTTTTTGTATTTTTAGTAGAGACGGGCTTTCACCGTGTTAGCCAGGATGGTCTCGATCTCCTGACCTCGTGATCCGCCCGTCTCGGCCTCCAAAGTGCTGGGATACAGGCTTGAGCCACCGTGCCCGGCCTATGTCTATATTTTATAACTATATCTATTATATCTCTTATGTCTATATTTTATAAATATATCTATTTTATGTATTATGTTTATATTTTATACCCATATCTATTATGTCTATATTTTATACCTATATCTATTATATCTTTTATGTCTATATTTTATACCTATATCTATTATATGTATTATGTTTTTATTTTATACCCATATCTATTATGTGTATATTTTATACATGTATCTATTATATCTATTATGTCTTTATTTTATAACTATATCTATTATACCTCTGATGTCTATATTTTATACCTATATCTATTATATCTATTGTGTATATTCTTTATACCTATATCTATTATGTCTATATTTTATATTTTTACCAATTATATCAATTATGTCTATTTTTTATACCTATATCTATTATATCTATTATGTCTTTATTTTATGCCTATATCTATTACATCCACTATATCCATATTTTATACTTATATCTACTATATCTGTATTTGATACCTATATCCATTATATCTATTATATATATATTTTATACATATATGTATCATATCTATTATGTCTATATTTTATGCCTATATCTATTATTATTATTATATATATATTTTATACTTATATCCATTATAACCATATTTTATACCTATATCCATTATATCGATATTTATTTCCAATATCTATTATATATATTTTATTTATATTTTATAATTATATCTATTATATCTATGTTTTATACCTATATCTATTATATCTATTGTCTATATTATATACCTGTATCTCTTATATCTATTTTTTTTACCTATATATATTATATCTATTTTATCTATATTTTATACCTATATCTATTATATCTATATTTTGTACCTGTATCTATTATATCTGTTATGTATATATTTTATACCTATATCTATCTATTATGTCTAAATATTATACCTATATCTATTATGTCTATATTTTATACCTATATCTATTAAATATATTATGTCTATATTTTATATCCATATCTATTTTGTCTATATTTTATACCTATATCTATTATATCAACTAGATGTATATTTTACAAGTATATCCATTAAGTCTATATTTCATACCTATATGTATTATACCTATTATGTCTATATTTTATACCTATATGTATTATATCTATTATGTCTATTCTTTATACCTATATCTGTTATATCTATTATGTCTATATTTTATATCTGTGTCTATTATATGTATTATATCTATATTTTATACCGATATCTATTGTATCTGTATTTTGTATGTATATCTATTATATCTATAATATCTATATTTTATACCTATATCTATTATATCTATATTTTATACCTCTATGTGTTATATCTATTATGTCTATATTTTGTACCTTTATCTATTATATCTGTGATGTCTATATTTTATACCTATATCTATCACATGTATTATGTCTGTATTTTATGCCTCTATCTATTATGTCTATATTTTCTACCGATATCTATTATATCTTTATTTTATACCTGTATATATTATATCTATTATATCTATATTTTTTACCTATATCTATTATATCTATATTTTACACCTATATCTATTATATCTATTATGTCTATATTTTATACCTGTATCTATTATGTCTATATTTTATACCTATATGTATATCAACTATGTGTATATTTTATAAGTATATGTATTATATCTATTATGTCTATATTTTATTCCTATATCTATTATCTCTATTATGTCTATATTTTATACTTATATCTATTATATATATATTTTATACCTGTATCTATTATAACTATTATATCTATATTCTATACCTATATCTATTATATGTATATTTTATACCTATATCTAATATAACTATTATGTCTATCTATTACATCTATTATATCTATATTTTATACCTATATCTATTATATCTATATATTATACCTGTATCTATTATATCTATTATGTCTACGTTTTATACCTATATCTATTATATCTTTTATGTTTATATTTTTTACCTATATCTATAATATCTATTACGTCTAAAGTTTATAACTATATCTAGTATATCTATTTTGTCTCTATTTAATACCTATATCTATTATGTCTATATTTGTCACCTATATCGATTATATCTATTATGTGTATATTTTATATCACATCTATTTTATATATATGTTTATATTTTATACCTATGTCTATTATATCTATTATGTCTAAATATTATACCTATGTCTATTATGTCTATATTTTACACCTCTATCTATTATAACTATTATGTCTATATTTTATAACCAAATATTATGTGTATATTTTACACCTATATCTATTATATCTATTATGTCTATGTTTTATGCCTATATCTAGTATATCCGCTATATCTATATTTTATACATATATCTATTATATCTATGTTTGATACGTATATACATTATATTTATTATATCTGTGTTTTCTACATATATCTATCATATCTATTATGTCTATATTTTATGGCTCTATCTATTATATCTATTATATCTATTATATCTATATTTTATACTTATATCTATTACAACTATATTTTATACCTATATCCATTATATCTATATTTTTTACCTATATCTATTATATCTATTTTATTTATATTTTATAATTATATCTATTATATCTATATTTTATACCTTTATATAATATATCTATTGTGTTTATTTTATACCTGTATCTATTATACCTATTTTTTATACATATATATATTATTTCCATTATATCTCTATTTTATACCTGTATCTATTATATCTATATTTTGTACCTGTCACTATTATATCTATTATGTCTATATTTTATACCTATATCTATTATATCTATAACATTTATATTTTATAATTATATCTATTATATCTATATTTTACACCTGTATCTATTATATCTATTATATCTATATTTTATATCTATATCTATTTTATTTATAATTTATACGTATTTCTATTTTATCTATTATGTCTATATTTTATACCTGTATCTATTATATCTATATTTTACACCTCTATCTATTATATCTATTTTGTCTATATTTTATACCTATGTCTATTATATCTATACTGTCCATATTTTTTACCTATATCTATTATATCTATTATGTCTATATTTTACACCTATATCTAACATATATCTTATGTCTATATTTTATACCTGTATCTATTATATCTAAATTTTATACCTATCTCTATTATGTCTACATTTTATGCCTATATCTATTATATCTTTTATGTCTATATTTTACACCTATATCTATTATATCTTTTATGTCAGTATTTTACACCTATATCTATTATATCTATTATGTCTATATATTATACCTATATCTATGATGTCTGTATTTTATACATATATCTATTATGTCTTTATTTTATAACTATACCTATTATGTCTATATTTTATACCTATATCTATTATAACTATTATCTCTATATTGTATAACTATAACTGTTGTATCTATTCTGTCTATATTTTATACCTGTATCCATTATGTCTATATTTTATACCTATATCTATTATATCCATTATGTCTACATTTTTTACCTATATCTATTATGTCTATATGTTATACCTGTATCTATTATATCTATTATGTCTATATTTCATACCTGTATATATCATATGTATTATATCTATGTTTTATACCCATATATATCATATCTATTATGTCTACGTTTTATACCTATATCTATTATATCTATTATGTGTATATTTCATACCTATATCTATTATATCTTTCATGTCTATATTTAATACCTTTATTTATTATATCTATCATGTCCATATATATACCTATATCTATTATGTCTTTATTTTATACCTATATCTACTATATCTATTATGTCTGCATTTCATACCTATATCTATTATATCTGTTTTGTCTATATGTTATACCTATTTCTATTATATCTATTATGTCTATATTTTATAACTCTATCAATTATATCTATTATGTCTATATTTTATAACTCTATCATATCTATTATGCCTATATTTTATACCTGTATCTACTATATCTATTATGTGTATATTTTATACCTGTATCTATTATGTCTATATTTTGTACCTATAATTATTATATCTCTGTTTTATAACTTTATCTATTATGTCTATGTTAAATACCTCTATCTATTATATCTATTATGTCTATATTTTATACCTATATCTATATTATGTCTATATTTTATACCTATTATACCTATTATGTCTATAATTTATACCTGTATCTTTTATATCTATTATGTCTATATTTCATACTTACATCAATTATATCTATTATGTCTATATTTTATACCTATATCTATTACCTCTATATTTTATTCCTATCTATTATATCTATTATGTCTACATTTTATACCTCTATCTATTATATCTATTATCTCTGTATTTTATACCTATATCTATTATATCTATTATGTCTATATTTTATCCCTCTATCTATAATATCTATTATGTCTATATTTTATAACTCTATGAAGTATATCTATTATGTCTATATTTAATACCTCTATCTATTATATCTATTATGCCTATATTTTATACCTATACCTATTATATCTATTATGTCGATATTTTATACCTATATCTATTATGTCTATTATGTCTATATTTTACCTATATATATCTCTTATGTCTATATTTTATACCTATATATATTAAGTCTATATTTTATACCTATATTTATTATATCTATTATGTCTATATTTTATACCTATATCTATTATGTCTATATTTTATACCTATATCTTTTATGTCTATATTTTATACCTATATCTATTATGTCTATATTTATTTATTTATTTATTTTTTTTTTCTTTTTTTTTTTTTTTTTTTTTTTGAGACGGAGTCTTGCTCTGCTGCCCAGGCTAGAGTGCAGTGGCCGGCTCTCAGCTCTCTGCAAGCTCCGCCTCCCAGGATCACGCCATTCTCCTGTCTCAACCTCCCGAGTAGCTGGGACTACAGGCGCCCGCCTCGTCGCCCGGCTAGTTTTTTGTATTTTTTAGTAGAGACGGGGTTTCACCGTATTAGCCAGGATGCTCTCGATCTCCTGACCTCATGATCCGCCTATCTCGGCCTCCCAAAGTGCTGGGATTACAGGCTTGAGCCACCGCGCACGGCCTATTATGTCTATATTTAATACCTATATCTATTATATCGATTACCTCTATACTTTATACCTATATCTGTTTTGTCCATGTTTTATACCTGTATCGATTATATTTATTATGTCTATATTTTATACCTATATCTATTATATCTCTTATGTTTATATTTTATACCCATATCTATTATGTCTATATTTTATACCTATATCTATTATATCTATTATGTCTATATTGTATACCTATATCTATTATACCTATTATGTCTATATTTTATACGTATATCTATTATATCTCTTGTGTCTGTACTTTATACCTATATCTATTATATCTATATTTTATACCTATATCTATTATAAACATATTTTATACCTGTATCCATTATATCTATATTTTTACCTATATCTATTATATCTATTATATTTATAATTTATAATCATATTTATTTATTTATTTATTTATTTATTTTTAATTATACTTTAAGTTCTAGGGTACATGTGCATAACGTGCAGGTTTGTTACATATGTATACTTATGCCATGTTGGTGTGCTGCACCCATCAACTCGTCAGCACCCATCAATTCATCATTTATATCATGTATAACTCCCCAATGCAATCCCTCCCTCCTCCCCCCTCCCCCCTCCTCATGATAGGCCCCAGTGCGTGATGTTCCCCTTCCCGAGTCCAAGTGATCTCATTGTTCAGTTCCCACCTATGAGTGAGAACATGCGGTGTTTGGTTTTCTGTTCCTGTGATAGTTTGCTAAGAATGATGGTTTCCAGCTGCATCCATGTCCCTACAAAGGACGCAAACTCATCCTTTTTTATGGCTGCATAGTATTCGATGGTGTATATGTGCCACATTTTCTTAATCCAGTCTGTCACAGATGGACATTTGGGTTGATTCCAAGTCTTTGCTATTGTGAATAGTGCCGCAATAAACATACGTGTGCATGTGTCTTTGTAGTAGAATAATTTATAATCCTTTGGGTATATACCCAGTAGTGGGATGGCTGGGTCATATGGTACATCTAGTTCTGGATCCTTGAGGAATTGCCATACTGTTTTCCATAATGGTTGAACTAGTTTACAATCCCACCAACAGTGTAAAGGTGTTCCTATTTCTCCACATCCTCTCCAACACCTGTTGTTTCCTGACTTCTTAATGATTGCCATTCTAACTGGTGTGAGATTTTATCTCATTGTGGTTTTGATTTGCATTTCTCTGATGGCGAGTGACGATGAGCATTTTTTCATGTGTCTGTTGGCTGTATGAATATCTTCTTTTGAGAAATGTCTGTTCATATCCTTTCCCCACTTTTTGATGGGTTTTTTGTTTTTTTCTCGTATATTTGTTTGAGTTCTTTGTAGATTCTGGATATTAGCCCTTTGTCAGATGAGTAGGTTGCAAAAATTTTCTCCCATTCTGTAGGTTGCCTATTCACTCTGATGGTAGTTTCTTTTGCTGTGCAAAAGCTCTTTAGTTTAATTAGATCCCATTTGTCAATTTTGGCTTTTGCTGCCGTTGCTTTTGGTGTTTTAGACATGAAGTCCTTGCCCATGCCTATGTCCTGAATGGTACTACCTAGATTTTCTTCTAGGGTTTTTATGGTATTAGGTCTAACATTTAAGTCTCTAATCCATCTTGAATTAATCTTCGTATAAGGGGTAAGGAAAGGATCCAGTTTCAGCTTTCTACTTATGGCTAGCCAATTTTCCCAGCACCATTTATTAAATAGGGAATCCTTTCCCCATTTCTTGTTTCTCTCAGGTTTGTCAAAGATCAGATGGCTGTAGATGTGCAGTATTATTTCTGAGGACTCTGTTCTATTCCATTGGTCTATAGCTCTGTTTTGGTACCAGTACCATGCTGTTTTGGTTACTGTAGCCTTGTAGTATAGTTTGAAGTCAGGTAGCGTGACGCCTCCAGCTTTCTCCTTTTGACTTAGGATTGTCTTGGCAATGCGGGCTCTTTTTTGGTTCCCTATGAACTTTAAAGCAGTTTTTTCCAATTCTGTGAAGAAAGTCATTGGTAGCTTGATGGGGATGGCATTGAATCTATAAATAACCTTGGGCAGTATGGCCATTTTCACAATATTGATTCTTCCTATCCATGAGCATGGTATGTTCTTCCATTTGTTTGTTGTGTCTATTGTGTATTCTTCCATTTGTTTGTATCTATTGTCTATATTTTGTACCTGTATCTGTTACATCTATTATGTCTATATTTTATACCTATATCTATTATATCTATTTTGTCTATATTTTATATCTATATCTCTCATATCTATTATGTCTATATTTTATACCTATATATTTCATATCTATTATGTCTATATTTCATACCTATATCTATTATATCTATTATGTCTATATTTTATAGCTATATCTATTGCATCTATTATGTGTATATTTTATACCTATATCTTTTTTATGTATTATGTCTATATTTTATACCGATATCCATTATATCTATTATGTCTATACTTTATACCTATATCTATTATGGCTGTATTTTATACCTATATCGATTATATCTATTATGTTTATATTTTATACCTATATCTCTGATGTCCATATTTTATTCCTATATCTATTATAACGATTATATCTATATTTTAGAAGTATATCTGTTATATCTATTCTGGCTCTATTTTACACCGATATCTATTATGTCTATATTTGATACCTATATCTATTATATCTATTACGTCTATATTTTATACCTATATCTATTATATCTGTATTTTTTACGTATATCTATTATGTCTATTATGTCTGTCTATGATACCTATTATATCTATATTTTATACCTATATCTACTATATCTATATTTTATACCTGTATGTATTATATCTATTATGTATATGTTTTATATCTATATCTATTATATCTATTATGTCTATATCTTATACCTATATCTATTATATCTATTATGTCTATATTTTATACCTATATCTATTGTCTATAATGTCTGTATTTTATACCAATATCGTTTGTATGTATTAAGTCTATATTTTATACCGATATCTATACCTATTATGTCTTTATTTTATACGTGTATCTATTATGTCTGTTATGTCTATATTTTATACCTATATCTGTTTTATTTGTATTTTATTCCTATATCTATTATATCTTTTATGTCTATATTTTATACCTATATCTATTACATCTATTATATCTGTGTTTTTTACCTATAGCTATTATATCTATATTTTATTCCTATATCTATTATATCTATTATATCTATATTTTAAACGTATATCTATTGTACCTATTATGTCTATATTTTATACCTATATCTATTATATCTATTATGTCTATATTTTATACCTATATCTACTATATATATTATGTTAATATTTTATACCTATATCTGTTATATCTATTTTGTCTGTATTTTATACGTATATCTATTACGTCTATATTTTATACTTATATCTGTTATATCTATTATGTCTGTATTTTATACCTATTTCTATTATGTTTATTAGGTGTATACTTTATACATATTATATCTTTTATGTCTATATTTTATACATATATCTGTTATATCTACTATGTCTATATTTTACACCTATATCTATTATATCTATTACGTCGATATTTTATACCCATCTCTATTATATCTGTTATGTTTATATTTTATACCTATATCTGTTATATCTAGGTCTTTATTTTATACCTATATCTATTTTGTCTATATTTTATACCTATATCTGTTATGTCTATATTGCATAGGTATGTCAATTTTATCTATTATGTCTGTATTTTATAACTATATCTATTTTATCTGTTATGCCTATATTTCATACATATATCTATTATATCTATATTTGATACCTATATCTATTATATCTATTATGTCTATATTTTATAAATATATCTATTATTTCTATGTTTTATAACTATATGGATTATATATATTATGTCTCTATTTTATAGCTATATCTGTTATATCTATTATGTCTATACTTTATACCTATATCTATTATATCTATTATGTCTTTATTTTAAACCTATAGCTATTATATCTACTATGTGTATATTTCATACCTATATGTATTATAACCATTATGTCTATATTTTGTACCTATATCCATTATGTCTATATTTTATACCTATATCTATCATAATTATTTTGTCTATATTTGATACCTATATCTATTATATCTATTATGTCTATATTTTATACCTATTTCTATTATAACTATTATGTCTATATTTAATACCTATATCTATTATATCTATTATGTCTATACCTTATACCTATATCTATTATATCTATTATAGCTATATTTTTTCCGTTATCTATTATGTCTATATTTTATACCTATATCTATTATATCTACTATTTCTATATTTTATACCTATATCTATTATATCTATTATGTCTGTATTTTATATCTGTATCTATTTTATCTATTATGTCCATAATTTATACCTATAACTATTATATCTTATATGTCTATATTTTATACCTATATCTATCATGTCTATATTTTATATCTATATCTATTATATCTATTATGTCTATATTTTATACCTCTATCTATTATATCTATTAAGTCTCTATTTTATACCTATATCCATTTTATCTATTTTGTCTACCTCCTATACATATGTCTATTATATCTATTATGTCTATATTTCATACCTATACCTATTATATCTATTATGTCTATATTTTATATCTGTATCTGTTATATCTATTATGTCTATATCTTATACTTATATCTATTATACCTATTATGTCTACATTTTATACCTATATTTCTATCTATTTTGTCTATATTTTATACCTATTTCAATTATGTCTGTATTTTATTCCTATATCTATTTTATCTATTATGTCTGTATTTTATACCTATATCTCTTATATCTATTATATCTATATTTTATACCTATATCTATGATATCTATTAAGTCTATATCTTATACATATATCTATTATATCTATTATGTGTATATTTTATCCCTATATCTATTAGGTCTATATTTCATACCTACATTTTTATACCAGTTATGTCTATATTTTATACCTATATCTATTATATCTATTATGTCTATAGTTTATACCGATATCTATTATGTCTATATTTTATACCCATATCTATTATATCTACTCTGTCTATATTTTATACCTACATCTATTATGTCTATATTTTATACCTATATCTATTATATCTATTATGTCTATAGTTTATACCGATATCTATTATGTCTATATTTTATACTTATTTCTATAATATCTATTATGTCTGTATTTCATTCCTATATCAATTATGTCTATATTTTATACCCAAATGTATTATATCTATTATGTCTACATTTTATACCTATATGTTTTATATGCATTATGTCTATATTTTATACCTATATCTACTATATCTACTATGTCTGTATTTTCCACTTATATCTAGTATATCTATTACGTCAATATTTTATACCCATCTCTATTATATCTATTATGTTTATATTTTATACCTGTATCTATTATATCTATGTCTATAATTTATACCGATATCTATTTTGTCTATATTTTATAACTATATCTATTATGTCTATATTTTATACCTATATCTGTTATATCCATTATGTCTATATTTTATACCTATATCTATTATATCTACTATGTCTTTATTTTACACCTATATCTATTATATCTATTATGTCTATATTTTATACTCATCTCTATTATATCTATTATGTTTATATTTTACACCTATATCTATTATAACTATGTCTATATTTTATACCTGTATCTATTATGTCTATATTTTATACCTATATCTATTTTATCTATTATGTCTGTATTTTATACCTATCTTTGTTATATCTATTTCGTCTATGTTTTGTACCTATATCTATTAAATCTATTGTGTCTATATTTTATATCTATATCTATTAAGTCTATATTTTATACCTATAACTATTATATCTATTTTTTCTATATTTTATACCTATATCTATTATATCAATATTTTACACCTATATCTATTATATCTATTATGTTTATATTTTATACCTATATCTATTATATCTATTATGTCTCTATATTATACCTATATCTATTATATCAATTGTGTCTGTATTTTATACCTATATATATTAAATCTATATTTTATACCTATATCTTTTATATCTATTTTGTCTATATTTTATACCTATTTCTATTATGTCAATATTTTATACCTGTGTCTATTGTATATATTATGTCTCTATTTTATACCTATATCTATTATATCTATTATGTCTTTTTTTATACTATATCTATTATATCTATTATGTCTTCATTTTAAAAGTATACCTATTATATCTATAATGTTTGTATTTCATACCTATATCTATTATAAGCATTATGTCTATATTTTGTACCTATATCTATTATGTCTATATTTTATACCTATATCTATTGTAATTATTATGTCTATATTTGATACCTATATCTATTATATGTATTATGTCTATATTTTATAGCTATTTCTATTATATCTATTATGTCTATATTTCATACCTATATCTATTATGTCTATATTTTATATCTATATCTATTATGTCTATATTTTAAACATATTACTATTATATCTAATTTGTCTATATTTTATACCATTATCTATTATATCTAATATGTCTATATTTTATACCTATATCTATTATACCTCTATTTTATACCTGTATCTATTATATGTATTACATCTATACTTTATACCTATATTATTCTATTATATCTGTATTTTATGCCAATATATATTTTATAGATTATATCTATTATTTATATATTTTATATCTATGTCTATAATCCCTATTATATGTATATTTTATACCTATATCTATTATATCTATTGTATCTATATTTTATCCCTATACCGATTATATCTATTTTGTCTATATTTTATAACTATGTCTATTAGGTCTATATTTTACCTCTATCTATTATATATATTGTGTCTATATTTTATACCTATATGTATTATGTTTATATTTTATAACTATATATATTATATTTAGTATGTCTATATTTTATTCTTATATTTATGATAGCTATTATGTCTGTATTTTACACGTATATCTATTATATCTATTACGCCTATATTTTATACCCATCTCTATTATATCTATTATTTTTACATTTTATTCCTATATCTATTATATCTATGTCTGTATTTTATACCTATATCTATTTTGTCTATATTTTATTCCTATATCTATTATGTCTATATTTTATACCTATATCTATTTTATCTATTATGTCAATATTTTGTACCTATATCTAGTATATCTATTATGTCTATATTTTATACGTATATCTATTAAATCTATTATATCTATATTTTATATCTATATCTATTATGTCTATATTTTATACCTGTATCTATTATATCTCTTAGGTCTATATATTATACCTGTAATTATTATATCTAATATGTCTATATTTTATACCTATATCTATTATGTCTATATTTAATACCTATATCTTTTATATCTATTATGTCTATATTTTATACCTATATCTATTGTATCTATTATGTCTATATCTTATACATATATCTATTATATCTATTACGATTATATTTCATACCTATACCTATTATTACTATTATGTCTCTATTTTATATCTATATCTTTTATGTCTATTATATCTATAACTTATACATATATCTATTATATTATGTCTATATTTTATACCTATATTTATTATATCTATTATGTCTGTGTTTTATACCTATATGTATTATAAATATTTTGTCTATATTTTATACCTATATCCATTATATCTGTTATGTCTATATTTTATACAGATATCTATTATATCGATTATTTCTATATCTTATACATATATCTATTATATCTATTATGTCTATATTTTATACGTATATCTATTATATCTATTATGTCCATATTTTATATCTATATCATTTATATCTATTTTGTCTATATTTTATACCTATTTCAATCATGTCTATATTTTATTCCTATATCTATTATATCTATTATGTCAATATTTTATACCTATATCTATTATATCTATTAGGTCTATATTTTATACCTATATCTATCATATCGATTATGTGTATATCGTATACATGTATCTATTATATCTATTATGTCTATATTTTACCCCTATATCTATTATATCTACTTTGTCTATATCTTATACATATATCAATTATATCTATTATGTCTATATTTTATGCCTATACCTATTATATTTATTATATCTATATTTCATACCTATATCTATTATATCTATTATGTCTGTATTTTATACCTATATCTATTTTGTCTATATTTCATACATATATCTATTATAATTATTATGTCTATATTTTATGCCTGTATCTATTATATCTTTTATGTGTATATTTTATACCTATTTCTATTATATCTACTATGTCTATATGTTATACCTATATCTATTATGTCTATATTTTATACCTACATCTATTATGTCTCTTATGTCTATATTTTATACCTATATCTATTATATCTATTATGTATATATTTTATACCTATATCTATTATATCTACAATGTCCATATTTTACACCTATATCTATTATATGTATGACGTCTATATTTTGTACACATCTCTATTATAGCTATTATTTTTACATTTTATACCTATATCCATTATATCTATGTCTATATTTTATACCTATATCTATTATGTCTATATTTTATATCGATATCTATTGTCTATATTTTATACCTATATCGATTATATCTATTAGGTCTATATTTAATACCTATATCTATTATATCCATTATGTCTATATTTTATACCTATATCTATTATATCAATGTTTTATACCTATATCTAATAAAGCTATTATGTCTATATTTTATATCTTTATCTAATATATCTATTATGTCTATATCTTATACCTATATCTATTATATCTATTTTGTCTTTGTTTTAAAACTATACCTATTGTATTTATTATGTCTATATTTCATACCTATATGTATTATAACCATTATGTATATATTTGATACCTATATCAATTATATCTATTATGTCTATATTCTATACCTATTTCTATTATATCTATTATGTCTATATTTAATACCTATATCGATTATGTCTATATTTTATACCTATATCTATTATATCCATTATGTATATATTTTATACCTATATCTGTTATATCCATTATGTCTATATTTTATACCTATATCTACGATATCTACTATGTCTATATTTTACAGATAAATCTACTGTATCTATTAAGTCTATATTTTATACCCATCTCAATTATATGTATTATGATTATATTTTATATCTATATCTATTATATATATGTCTATATTTTATACCTATATCTATTTTGTCTATATTTTATACCTATATCTATTATGTCTATATTTTATACCTATATCTATTTGATCTATTATGTCTATATTTTATACCTATATCTGTTATATATATTATTTCTATATTTTATACCTATATCTATGAAATCTATTATGTATATATTTTATATCTATATCTATTATGTCTATATTTTACACTTATAACTATTATATCTATTTTATCTATATTTTATATCTGTATCTATTATATATATTATGTCTATATTTCATACCTATATCTATTGTATCTATTATGTCTATATTTTATACCTATATCTATTATATCGATTATGTCTATATCTTGTACATATATCTATTATATCTATTATGTCTATATTTTATAACTATATCTATTATATCTATTATGTCTTTATTTTATACCTATATCTATTATATCTCTTATGTGTATATTTTATACCTATATCTCTTATATCCATTTTGTCTATATTTTATAACTATATCTATTATATCTACTCTGTCTATATTTTATACCTATATATATTATATCTAATATGTCAATATTTTCCACCTATATCTATTACATCTATTATGTTTATATTTTACACCTATATCTATTATATCTATGTCTATATTTTATAACGATATCTATTATGTCTATATTTTATACCTATATCGATTATATCCAGTATGTCTATTTTTTGTACTTATATCTATTATATCTATTTTGTCTATATTTTATAACTATATCTATTATATCTATTATGTCCGTATTTTATACATATAAATATTATATCTAATATTTGATACCTACATCTATTATGTCTATATTTTATATCTATATCTATTATATCTATTATGTCTATATTATATACCTCTATCTATTATATCTATTATGTGTATATTTTATACCTATATCTGTTATATCTATGTCTATATTTTATAATGATATCTATTATGTCTATATTTTATACCTATATCGATTATATCTCTTATGTCTATATTTTATACCTATATCTATTATATCAATTATGTCTTTATTTCATATCTATATCTATTAAATCTATTATGTCTGTATTTTATACTTATATCAATTATGTCTATATTTTATAACTATTTCTACTATATCTATTATGTCTATATTTAATACCTATATCTATTATGTCTATATTTTCTACCTATATCTATTATATCTATTATGTCTATATTTTATACCAATATCTATTATATCCATTGTGTCTATATTTTTTACCTATATGTATTATATCTTCTATGACTATATTTTACACCTATATCTATTATAACTATTAAGTCTATATTTTATACCCATCTCTACTATATCTCTTATGTTAATATTTTATACCTATATCTATTATATCCATATCTATATTTTATACCTATATCTATTTTGTCTATATTTTAAACCTATATCTATGATATCTATATTTAATACATATATCTATTAAAATTATCATGTCTATATAAAATACCTATATCAATTATATCTATTATGTCTATATTTTATACCTATTTCTATTATATCTATCATGTCACTATTTTATACCAATATCTATTATGTCTATATTTTATACCTATATATAGTATATCTGTTAGGTCTATATTTTATACCTATATCTATTTTATTTATATTTTATACCTATATCTATTATATCTGTTATGTCTATGCTTTATACCTATATCTATTATATCTATTATATCTGTATTTTATACCTATAGCTATTATATATATATTTTATACCTATATGTATGATATCTATGATATCTATATGTTATATCTATATCTATTATATCTATTATGTCTATATTTTATACCTATATCTATTATATCTATTATGTCTATATTTTATACCTATATCTCTTTTAGCATTTTTTCTGTATTTCATACGTATATCTATTATGTCTATATTTTATATTTACATCTATTATTTCTATTATGTCTGTATTTTATACCTATATCTATTATATCTATTATGTCGATATTTTATACCTATACATATTATATCTTTTATGTCTATATTGTATACCTATATCTATCATATCTATTATGTCTATATCTTATAACTATATCTATTATATCTTTTATGTCTTTATTTTAAACCTATACCTAATATATCTATTATGTCTATATTTAATACTTATATCTATTATAACCATTATGTCTATATTTGAACATATGTCTATTATGTCTATATTTTATACCTATATCTATTATAATTATGTCTATATTTGATACGTTTATCTATTATATCTATTATGTCTATATTTTATACCGATTTCTATTATATCTATTATATCTATATTTAATACCTATATAGATTATGTCTATATTTTATACCTATATCTAATATATCTATTATGTCTAAATATTATTCCTATATCTATTATATCTAATATCTCTATATTGTATACCTATATCCATTATATCTATTATGTCTATATTTTCTACCTATTTTTGTTATATCTAATATGTTTATATTTTATACCTATATCTATTATGTCTATATTTTATATCTATATCTATTATATCTACTATGTCTATAATTTATACCTCTATCTATTGTATCTATTATGTCTATATTTTATACCTACATCTATTATATCTATTATGTCTATATCTTATAAATATATCTATTATATCTATTATGTCTATATTTTATACCTATATCTATTAGGTCTTCATTTTATACCTATATCTATTATATCTATTATGTCTATATTTTATAACTATATCTATTATATCTATTATATCTATATTTTATACCTCTATTATATCTATTATATCTATATTTTATACCTATATCTATTATAACTATATTTTATACCTATATTTCTTATATCTATATTTCATACCTGTATCTATTATATCTATTATATTTATATTTTATATTTATGTCTATCTATATTTTATACTTATATCTATTATATCTAATATATCTATATTTTATGCCTATATCAATTATATCTATATTTTATACGTATATCGTTTTTATCTATTATATCTATATTTTATACCTATATCTATTATGTCTATATTTTATACCTATATCGATTATATCTCTTATGTCTATATTTTTTACCTGTATCTATTATTTCTATTATGTTTATATTTTATACCTATATCTCTTATGACTATATCTTATACCTATATCGATTATATCTATTATGTCTATATATTATACCTATATCTATTATACCTCTGATGTCTATATTTTAAACCTATATCTATTATATCTATTATGTCTAAATTTTATACCTATATCTATTATGTCTATATTTTATACCAATATCTATTATATCTATTATGTCTACATTTCCTATCTTTATCTATTATATCTATTATGTCTATATTTTATTCCTATATCTATTATATCTATTATGTCTATATTTTATGCTTATATCTATTATATCCACTATATCCATATTTTATACCTATATCTATTATATCTATATTTGAAACCTATATCCATTATATCTATATTTTTTACCTATATCTATATCTATTATGTCTATATTTTATACCTTTATCTATTATATCTTTATATCTATATTTTATACCTATATCTATATCTATTATATCTATATTTTATACCTATAACTGTTATATCTATTATATTTATATTTTATAATTATATCTATTATATCTATATTTTATACCTATATCTATTATATCTATTGTCTAAACTTTATAACTGAATCTATTATATCTATTTTTTATACGTGCATCTATTATATCTATTATATCTATGTTTTATACCTATATCTATTATATCTATATTTTATACCTGTATCTACTATGTCTTTTATGTCTAAGTTTTATAACTATATCTATTATATCTATTAGGTCTATATTTTATACCTATATCGATTATATCTATTATGACCATATGTTATACCTATATCTATTATGTCTATATTTTATACCTATATCAATTATACCTATTATGTCTATAATTTATACCTATATCTATTATATCTATTATGTCTATATTTCATACCTACATCCTCTATATCTATTATGTCAAAATTTTATACCTATATGTATTACGTCTATGTTTTATACCTATATCTATTATATCTATTAAGTCTATATTTTATACCTATATCTATTATATCTATTGTGTCTGTATTTTATACCTATAATTATTATATCT
This sequence comes from Rhinopithecus roxellana, assembly GCF_007565055.1. Lineage (NCBI taxonomy): Eukaryota > Metazoa > Chordata > Mammalia > Primates > Cercopithecidae > Rhinopithecus > Rhinopithecus roxellana. The sequence goes on from NW_022144714.1 coordinate 82,814, forward strand.
ATTATGTCTATATTTTATCCCTCTATCTATTATATCTATTATGTCTATATTTTATAATTCTATCAATTATACCTATTATGTCTATATTTTATACCTCTATTATATCTATCATGCATATATTTTTTACCTATATCTATTACATCTATTATGTCTATGTTTTATATCTATATCCATTATGTCTATTATGTCTATATTTTATACCTATATATATTATATCTATTATGTCTGTATTGTATACCAATATCTCTTAAGTCTATATTTTATACCTATATATATTATATCTATTATGTCTATATTGTATTCGTATATCTTTTATGTCTATATTTTATACCTATATCTGTTATGTCTATATTTTATACCTATATCTATTATGTCTATATTTAATACCTATATCTATTATATCTATTATGTCTATATTTTATACCTATATCTATTATATCTATATTTTATACCTATATCTATTATATCTATTAAGTCTGTATTTTATACCTATATCTATTATATCTATTATTACCTATATTTTATACCTATATCTATGATATTTATTATATCTATATTTTATACCTTTATCTATTATATCTATTATGTCTATATTTTATACCTATATCTATTATGTCTATATTTTTTACCTATATCTATTATATCTATTATGTGTATATTTTATACCTATATCTATTATGTCTATATTGTATACCTATATCTATTATATCTATCAGATTTATATTTTATCATTTTATCAATTATATCTATATTTTATATGTATATCTATTATATCTATTATATGTACATTTTATGCCTATATCTATTATATCTATATTTTATACCTTTATGTATTATATCTATTATGTCTATATTTTATACCTATATCTATTATACCTCTTATGTCTATATATTATACCTGTATCTATTATATTTATTGTGTCTATACTTTATACCTATATGTATCATGTCTATATTTTATATCTTTATCTATTATATCTATTATGTCTATATTTTATACCTGTATCTATTATATCTATTATGTCTGCATTTTATCCCTATATCTATTATATCCACTATATCTATATTTTATACCTATATCTATTATATCTATATTTGATACCTGTATCCGTTATATCTATTATATCTCTATTTTATACATATATCTATCATATCTATTATGTCTATATTTTATGCCTATATCTATTATATCTATTATATCCATATTTTATAATTATACCTATTATAACCATATTTTATACCTATATCCATTATATCTATATTTTTTCCTGTATCAATTATAACTATTATATTTATATTTTATAATTATATCTATATCTATATTTTATACCTATATCTATTATATCTATTGTCTGTGTTTTTTACCTCTATCTTTTTTATCCTTTTTTATACATATAACTATTATATCTATTATATCCTTATTTCATACCTATATCTATTATATCTATAAATTTACCTGTATCTATTATATCTATTGAGTCTATATTTTATACCTATATCTATTATATCTGTTATGTCTCTATTTTATACCTATATCTATTATATCTATTATGTCTGCATATTATACCTATATCTATTATGTCTATATTTTATACCTACACCTATTATAACTATTATGTCTATATTTTATACCTATACCTATTATAGCTATTATGTCTATATTTTATAACTATGTATGTGTCTATATTTTACACCTATATCTATATCTATTATGTCTATATTTTAAAAGTATATGTTTTGTCTATATTTTATATCTATATCCATTATATATATTATGTCTATATTTTATATCTTCATCTATTATGTCTATATTTCACACCTATATCTATTATATCTGTTTTGTGTATATTTTACATGTATATCTATTATATCTTTATGTCTACATTTTATACCTATATCTATTATATCTTTTATGTCCAAATATTATACCCATATCTACTATGTCTATTTTTTATAACAATATCTATTATACCTATTATGTCTATATTTCATATTTTTATCTATTATATCTATTATGTCTATATTTTATACCTATATCTATTATAACTAATATGCCTATATTTTATACCTATATCAATTATATCTATTATGTGTATTTTTTATACCTATATCTATTATGTCGGTATTTTATACCTATATCTCTTCTGTCTGTATTTTATAGCTACATCTACTATATCTATTATGTCTGTATTTTATTCCTATATCTATTATATCTATTATGTCTGTATTTTATACCTATATCTATCATATCTATTATGTCGATATTTTATACGTATATCTATGATGTCTATATTTTATACCTATATCTATTATGTCTATATTTAATACCTATATCTATTATATCTATTATGTCTATATATTGTACCTATGTCTATTATGTCTACATTTTTTACCTATATCTATTATATCTATTATGTCTTTATTTTATACCTGTATCTGTTATGTCTATTATGTCTATATTGTAAACCTATGTCTATTATATCTATTATATCTATATTTTATTGGTATATCTATTATATCTATTGTCTATATTTTATACCTGTTTCCATTATATCTATTTTTTATACGAACATCTATTTTATCTATTATATATATTTTATACCTATTATACCTAAAATGTCTGTATTTTATACCTATATGTATTATGTCTATATTTTATACCTATATCTATTATATCTATTAGGGCTATGTTTTATACCTATATCTATTATATCTATTATGTCTATATTTTATACCTATATCCATTATATCTATTATGTCTATATTTTATACCGATATCTATTATATCGATTATTTCTATATCTTATACATATATGTATCATATCTATTATGTCTATATTTTATACCTACATCTATTGTATCTATTATGTCTAAATATTGTACCTTTATCTATTATGTCTGTGTTTTATAACTATATCTATTATATCTATTATGTCTATATATTATACCTATATCTATTATATCTATATTTTATACCTGTATCTATTATATCTATTAGGTCTATATTTTATACCTATATCAATTATACCTATTATGTCTATAATTTATACCTATGTCTATTATATCTATCATGTCTATATTTCATACGTACATCTATTGTAACTATTATGTCTATATTTTATACCTATATCTATTACGTCTGTATTTTATACCTATATTTATTATATCTAGTATGTCTATATTTTATACCTATATCTATTATGTCTATATTTTATTTATTTTATTTTATTTTATTTTTTGAATTCTGAGTTTATTTTATTTTTTTATTTTTTTATTTTTTTTTATTATACTTTAAGTTCTAGTTTACATGTGCATAACGTGCAGGTTTGTTACTTATGTATAGTTATGCCATGTTGGTGTGCTGCACCCATCAACTCGTCAGCACCCATCAATTCATCTTTTATATCATGTATAACTCCCCAATGCAATCCCTCCCTCCTCCCCCCTCCCCCCTCCCCATGATGGGCCCCAGTGCGTGATGTTCCCCTTTCCGAGTCTATGTCTATATTTTATACCTATATCTGTTATGTCTATATTTTATAACTATATCTATTATGTCTATATTTAATACCTGTATCTATTACATCTTTTATGTCTATATTTTATAACTATATCTCTTATATCTATTTTGTATATATTTTATGCCTATATCTATTATGTCTATATTTTATCCCTCTATATATTCAATTGTATCTATATTTTATATTTATATCTATTATGTCTATATTTTATACCTATATCTATTATATCGATGATGTCTATATTTTATACCTATATGTATTATATCTATATTTTATACCTATATCGATTATATCAATTATATTCATATTTTATACCTGTATGTATTATATCTATATTTTATACCTATATCTATTATATCTATAATATCTGTATTTTATACTTATATCCATTATATCTATTATATCTGTATTTTATGCCTGTATTTATTATATCTATTATGTCTATATTTTATACCTATATGTATTATATCTATTATGTCTTTAGTTTATACCTATATCTATTATATCTATTATGTCAATATTGTATACCTATATCTATGGTATCTATTATGTCTATGTTTTATACCTATAACTATTATGTTTGTATTTGATACCTATATCTATTATAACTATTTTCTATATTTTTTATCTCTATATGTATTGTCTATATTTTAAACCTATATCTATTATATCTATTATGTCTATATTTTATACCTTTATCTATGATATCTATTATGTCTATATTTAATACCTGTATCTTTTATATCTATTATGTCTATATTTTATACCTATATCTATTATATCTCTTATGTCTATATTTTATACCTATATCTATTGTATGTATTATGTCTATATTTTATACCTATATCTATTATATCTATTATGTCAATACTTTATACCTATATTTATGATGTCTATATTTTATAGCTGTATCGATTATATGTATAATGTCTATATTTTATACCTATAACTATTATATCTCTTATGTCGATATTTTATACCTATATCTATTATATCTATTACGTATATATTTTATACCCATATCTATTCTGTCTATATTTTATACCTATTCTATTATATCTATTATGTCTATGTTTTATAACTTTATCGACTATACCTCTTATGTCTATATTTTATACCTATATCTTTTATATCTATTCTGTCTATACTTTATACCTATATCTATTATGTCTATATTTTACACCTTTATCTATTATATCTATTATGTCTATTTTTTTATGCCTATATTCATTATATCCACTATATTTATATTTTATACCTATATCTATTATATCTATATTTAATAACTATATCCATTATATCTATTATATCTATATTTTATACATATATCTATTATATCTATTGTCTATATTTTATACCTGTATCTATTATATCTTTTTTTATACATCTATTATATCTATTATATCTATATTTTATACCTATATCT